>NC_037337.1:37118756-37218756 GCF_002263795.3 Bos taurus
GCACCTGTTTGAAAAGAAAAGTTGTACTTGTTAAAGGGGGATCCAAAACTAAGCATTTCCAGAAGAAGAGTGCTCATCGTGATCCAGTATTTTATGATAATTTGGGAGAGGAGCAAAAAGAAGAAGGAGAAGAGGGAGTCAAAGAGGAGGAAGAACAATTGAAAGAGAAAAAGAAGAGAAAGAAACTAGAGTACAGTGAGTATCAATTAAGAATTAAGACAGTACAGTTTTTTTTCCAAATAGTATGATTATTTGAAAATGTATGTCGGATATAAATTACTTTAATCTTCTTAATCAGTGATCTCATAGGAATTTAGTTCTTATTATTCTTAAAATGCTCTTTGTATATGGCATGTGTGATGTACATAGACCTGCACTCATATGCTTTTTTTAAATTGAAATTTTCTCTTGAAGATAGCTCTTCTGTGTTAAATTCGAATCTTCTCTCAATTTCATTTTTTCCTTTTCTACTATATCTTTTTATTTTGTTTAAATAGATTGACTAATTTCACCATGTAATTAGAGAGTTTCTTGCTTCTTAGTTTATTGGTAGATTCTTTAGTGTTTGAGCCACCAGGGAAACCCTTAGTTTATTAGAGGGTTAATATTCCATTGTTGGCAGTTTATGTTTACATTTGCTGCTGTTTGCCATGTACTTTCTTCAGTCAGATTGGATGATTAATATTTTGATATATATCTTCTTCCAGTATTTTCTGTTCATCTACATGTATGCATATATATATTTTTATAGAAATGAAACTTCTGTATGTATAGTAACTTTAGAACTTTCTTATCATAAAATCATGTTCTGCTTTCTGTATTAACAACTGCGGCTCTATAATTTTATTTTTATTAGCTTTGTATTTGAAGAAGGCAATGGCACCCCACTCCAGTACTCTTACCTGGAAAATCCCTTGGACACAGAAGCCTGGTGGGCTGCGGTCCATGGGGTCCCTAAGAGTGAGACACGACTGAGCGACTTCACTTTCACTTTTCACTTTCAGGCATTGGAGAAGGAAATGGCAACCCACTCCAGTGTTCTTGCCTGGAGAATCCCAGGGACGGGGGAGCCTGGTGGGCTGCAGTCTATGGGGTCGCACAGAGTCGGACACGACTGAAGTGACTTAGCAGCAGCAGCCGCTTTGAATTATTACAGTTCTTTTGGTTGGATATTTAGCTTTTCTGGGTTTTCAAATAGTATGGTAATGAACATTCATGTTCAGTATAGGCTATTAAAAGTGGAATTGCTGTGACAATGAGGATTTTTAAACATTTTTAAATGTTGCTACAGTTGTACCAACTACACAATTACCAGTAGTTGGATAGTGCCAGTTCTATATTCTTGTTAGGTATTAAAACTGATAGGCAGAAACTGATGTCTTACCTTAAATTTACATTTCTGTAGTGATAGGTTTATTGAATATGTCATAAACTGTAAATGGCTTTTTCAAATTGTTTGCTAACTTTCATTGGAGTGGCTTTGTTTTTTTCCCACATGTTTCCAAAAGCTTTATTTTTTCCAGGTTGTAATTTTGTAATTTACATTTTAATTTTCTTCAGAGTTCTTCCCATCTCCCTTAGGCAAAGGAAAATCTGAGATGACATAGTTAAGTCTAGTCTCTTCTTTTTATGATTTTGGTTTTTTGGAATCTTATGTAGAAAGTCTTTCTCTATCCTCAAGATTTAAAAAAATTAGATTAATAAATGGTCTTAAAAAATTAAATTTTTGATATATCTGGAATTTATATCAAATTTGGAGTAGGGCATCATTTCTCCCTCAAATGGCTAGCCAGTTGTACTATTACTTGTTGAGAATAAATACTTATTGGTTTAAAATGTCATCTATGGAAAAAAAAAAAAGTCATTTATGATACAGGAAATGAAAATATACCAGTGTTTGGGTCTGTTTTTAGTTTCTGCTGTTCATTTTGTGATCAGTGCCAGGCTGTTCTAATTGCTGTTTCAGTATTCAAATAAGGTACTCTACCTTCATGAACTTCTTATAAATATGATTTTAAAAGTTTAGAATGAAATATAATACAAAGTTATTAATTTAGTTTTTCCCATATCTTCTTATTGAGTTTACCCCCATCTTCCACTTACAGCAATACTTTTCCATTTCAAAGCAACAGAAGTAAGTTACAAAAACCACAGCAGGAGGAATACAGTATATCTGTTAGGTTTATTACTTTGTTTTCTTGGTAGAGACTTTACCCTGTATTTCAATTAGAATTAAACTCCAGAAGCCAGCCAATTACTGAAATATATTTTGGTTTTCTCACTGGGATAGTCCTTAATAAAAGACATTGTCTACTATGTTCTAGGAGCCATTAAATTTCTTGTACTGTTAGGGAACAATGGGGAAAGGAGGAGAGATATTTTTGTAATGATTGCTTTGTAAAAGGAGTAGAAATAGGGAAGAGTTCTTGGAGACAGAAGTGTTGTTGAGACTGAACATAAAGGTAAATATAGAAACTGGAAGAAGTTGAAATCTATCAGTGTTTTGCGAAAAGATAGGTGGAAAATGAGAAAAAAAAATTGCTGATGATTAAAAGGAGTTGGAGAAAGTTAGGAGAAAATGAAAGAGAAATTACTGGAAGAAATGATGGTAGAGGGCCTTCCCTGGTGGTGCAATGGTTAAGACTCCACATTTCCGCTTCAGGGGACACAGGTTTGATCCCTGGTCAGGGAACTAAGATCCTGTAGTCTGTGTGGTGTGGCCAAAAATAAATAAATAAAAGTAATAGGGTAGAGTAGAATAGAACAGGAAGAAGTAGTGATAGAAAATGTCTCAAAGCTGAAGAATATGACATTTCTGATTTAAGGGGCCACTGAGTACCAGGCAGTTAAGAATTTTAAGGTGACTCTATGTAGACACGTTCTTCTGACATTTCAGAACACTGAGAGTGAAGAATATATTCTGAACTCTTTTTAGAAGAAGACACTTTTCCTGGGAAGGATTTTGAATCAGTTTGGTATCAAAGAGATCATCAATAACACTGGATATTTGAGTAATATTCTTAAAGTCAGAGTTGAATAGGAATTGGATGAATTTTTAATCTTAACAGCCTTGGCCAAATTATAAACCATAATTTATAATTATGCATGAAATAGAGATACATTAAAATATCAGGATGCAAGAAGTTGATCTCTTACAGATTCTTGGTTACTTTCTTGAGGTTGTGCTCCAGAAAATGAAAAAAAAAAAAACAAAAAACAAGAAACATGAGATAACTTCTAGTGAGTTATGAACACAGTCCAAGAGAAAACAATCTTAGGATGACTACTATAGAGCAAGACTATAAAGCAAGCCGTCTAATTTAAAATAGAAAAATCAGAAGATGCTGAGAAGACTACCTTCAAGAGTATATTAGTTTTATTTTAAGAAATGACATGGTTAAGAACCTGGATGATTCATGATTAGGTGAAAGTATATGTCAACTTCATCAATTAAAAAAAGAATTGAAAACACAGGAAGGAAAAGATTTGTACAGGAAAATTATGGTCCAACTATTCTATGAACCAGCACAATTTTTGGTTAGTTTCAAGCAATTAAGAGTAAGAAAAGAAGGACTTCCTATTAGTCTACTGGGTGGGAATCCACCTTCCATTCTGGGGAACACTGGTTCAGTCCCTGACCTGGGAACTAAGATCCCACATGCTGCATGAATAATAATAATAATATTAATAAATTAATAAGAAAAAAGAATCTATTGGACAATTTAAACAGATTTAGTGGTATAGGATTACATTTTCTTCTCCTTAGGGGTCAGTCACATTAGTTGATTCTACAAGGATTGATAGGGCTTCCCTCATAGTTTGGTAAAGAATCCACCTGCAGTGCAGGAGACCCCAGTTTGATTCCTGGGTTGGGAAGATTCCCTGGAGAAGGGATAGGCTACCCACTCCAGTATTGTTGGGCTTCCCTTGTAGCTCTGCTGGTAAAGAATCTGCCCTCAATGCGGGAGACCTGGGTTTCTGGGTTGGGAAGATCGCCTGGAGAAGAAAAAGGCTACCTCCTCCAGTATTCTGGCCTGGAGAATTCCATGGACTGCATAGTCCATGGAGTCCCAAAGGATCGAACACAATTGAGCTACTTTCACTTTCTTTCACAAAGATTGATCACGTAAGCATAATTGACTAAGCAGATGTATGGATGTTTTGATGTTTAGAATTGGCACATACAAATTGTTGAAGTTCCAAGTTTTTAGGATAGAAATTAGTACCACAAACCATGATAATGTGAAAGTAGCTCTATAGCTGGAGAAGGCAATGGCACCCCACTCCAGTATTCTTGCCTGGAGAATCCCATGGGCAGAGGAGCATGGTAGGCTGTAGTCCATGGGGTCTCGAAGAGTCGGATAAGACTGAAGTGACTTAGCAGCAGCAGCAGCTCTATAGCTGATAAAAGTTGAGATGTGGAACAAGTTTAGGATGCTAATTTCCTTATCTTTCATCACACTGAGTCCCTAGCTAATCACGGAGTTGAGTATAAAGTGTTTTATTTAGGATTATTGAGATAACTACCAAAACTGAACACAAATGGTTGAAAGTAGTCACTTATGGGACTCTGACACCGTGTGGTGGAAGACTTCCCTTTCATTTTTGTGTCATTTTGTAGTTTGAATTTTTAGTGTTTTTGAATTTATTCTACAGTTAATGTGTAAATTAAAAATTAGTGTTTTTGATGTGTGAAATTTAGGCATTTAACAATTGGTTTTTTTGGTCATTAAATTTTTTTCTGTGATTAGCAGCCCATTAATTCATTGATGTGGACAGAGGGATGCTAACATTATTAGATAGTTTTTATGAAGAGCACTCTCTAAGGGTTATGTTATTTAAATCTTGCAACTTTTCGTGATAAGGAGGTTTCTCCATTTTACAAATACACTAATTGAGTGCTTAAGCATTTGAGTGGCTTGTTCCTCAAGGTCACATTGCTGTTAAGTGAGCAATAGGGATTTGAACCCAAGTTTTCCAAATCTTTGTGTTTTTTCTACTGTGTAAGATACGATTTCTGAAATTTGGCCTTCACTCTTATCACCTGTTTACTCTTTTGTTTGTCTAAAAATACTGCAGACAGTATAAAAGCACCACTTAGCTGCTGTGGGGTGGTACCATGACAGAGGATAAAAATCTGGTATTCCTGATTTCTCAACCTGCTTAGAATTTTGTTGGAAATGTGTACCTGCAAGTTAACTTGATGTAAAGAGAAGATCAGTAAAATTGATATTTGTAGGAAACTGATTATGAAAAATGGAGAATATACCAATTATCAATATCAGGAATGAGAAGTGACATTACTACAGACTTTCAAAGGATAATAAGGAAATATTAGAAACAACTTTATAGTGATAAATTGGACAACTTAGATGAAATGAAAAAGTTTTTTTGAAAGACTGCAAAGTTGTCAGACTCATGAAGAGGAAATAATTGCTTAGCCCTATACCTGTGAACTTGTAATGAAAACTCCCACAGTGACATGAGTTCCAGATATCTTCATGGTGACGTTTGCAAAACTGTTTAAGGAAGAAATAATATCCAGTCTCTACAAACAATCCATAAAATGGTTCATTCTGTGAGACCAGTGTTACCCTAATACTCAAACCAGTTATGAACATACATAAAAATTATAAATAAAAATTTAGCAAGTCACATCTACGTATATTTTAAGGATAAATATGTCATGGCCTAGTGGGATTTATCCCAGGTCTGCAGGGTTGATTTAACATCTGAAAGTAATTACTGTAGTTCACCATTACCATAACAAACTTTTTCTTTTTTATAACAGACTCTAAAAAATATATATATATATCTCATATGATTGCAATAGATATTTTGAAAAATTGGGAAAATCCATTTCCGATGAAAGTCCTTAAGCACACTAGCAATAGAAAGAAACTTCCTCAACCTGATAAGGAGCATCTATAAAAAACTTGGCAGCCAACATACTAATTTTGGTACAAGGCTGGGTACTTCCTCCCAGAGATTAGGAATGAAGAAGATTGTCTTCTTGCATCATGTCTGTTTAACATCATACAGCCTAGCCAGCCAGTAAGGCACGAAAAAGAAAATGCATCCAGGTTGGAAAAGAAGAAATAAAATTGGCTTTTTCATAGATAGGGGAATTCTAGGAAATCTACAAAACTACTAGAAGTGTAAGTTAGTTGAGTGAGGTTACAGCATTCAGCAATATCAAGATATAGTATATTTGTATATATGCCAGTGAACAACTTGAAATTGAAGTTAAAAATACCATTTAAAATAGTATACAAAGAAATGAAATGCTTAAGGATAAATCTGACTAAAGTTGCAAAAAAAGAAAATCCTTTATACTAAAAAAGTGCTGAGTGCATGCATGCGTGCTAAGTCACTTCAGTTGTGTCTGACTATTTGCAAGCCTGTGACTGTGTGGCCTGCCAGGTTCCTCTGTCTGTGGGATTCTCCAGGTAAGAATGCTGGAGTGGGTTGCCATGTTTTCCAGGGTATCTTCCCAACCCAGGGATCAAACCCACATCTCTTGCATCTCCCGCATTGGCAGATGGATTGTTTACCACTGTGCCACCTAAGTAAATGGAGAGGTACACAGTTTTCATGCATCAGAAGATTCTTGGTAAGATACAGTTTTCCTCAGACTGATTTATAGATTTGACTCTGTTCCAGTCAAAACCTCAATAGGCTTCTTTAGGTAGAAATTGGTGAGTTGTTTCTAAAATTTATATGGAAAATAAAGGACTTAGAGTAGTCCTTTGATAAACAAGGACATAGTTGGTAGACTTATACTACCTGATTTTACTGTAAAGCTGATGTAATTGGGAGAAACAAAGACACTCACAAGCATACCTCATTTTATTGTAATTTGAATATATTGCAGTTTTTATAAATTGAAGGTTTGTGGCAATTGATGTCCAGCAAGTCTGTTGGCACCATTTTTCCAGCAACGTTTGCTCCTTTCATGTCTCTGTGTCATATTTTGGTAATTCTCACAATATTTCAGATTTTTTCATTATTAGTACACTTGTATAAATTGTACCAATACAAGATGGCAAACTTAATGAATGTTGTGTGTATTCTGACTACTCTAGCTACTATTTCCCATCTCTCTCCCTCTGCTTGACCTCCCTGTGTCCTGAGACACAACAGTAATGAAATTAGGCCAATTGATAACCCTACAATGGTCTCTAAGTTTTCAAGTGAAAGGAATGGTTTTACATCTCTCATTTTAAATCAAAGCTAGAAGTGATTAAGCTTAGTGAGGAAGGCATGTCAAAAGCTGAGATGGGCTGAAAGCTATGAAGTGCTTTCACCAGTTAGCCAAGTTGTAAATGCAAAGAAAAAGTTCTTGAAGGAAACTTAAAGTGCTACTCCAGTGAACATATGAATGATAAAAAAGCAAAACAGTCTTATTGCTGACACTGAGAAAGTTTCAGTGGTTTGAATAGAGTATCATACCAGTCACAACATTCTCCTAAGCTAAAAGCCCGTAATTGTTTTGAATTCTATGAAGTCTTCTGAGAGAGGGTGAAAAGTTTGAAGCTAGCTGTGTTTGGTTCTTAAGGTTTATGGAAAGAAACTAGCTCCATGACATATAAAAAAATGCATGGAGAGGCAGCAGGTACTGGTATAGAAGCTGCAGCAAGTTATCCAGAAGATCTCACATACAGCAATGACTGCTACACTAAACTGCGGGCATTCAATGTAGGCAAAACAGCCTTATGATGGAAGAAGATGGCATCTACAACAGTTTTGTCAGTTTTTGCTTCATGTATTTTGATGGTCTGTCATTAGGTGTATGAATGTTTGTAAATATTTCTTCTGGATGTATCAAACATTTTATTAGTATATGACACCCTTCTTTGTTGGGCTTCCCTGGTGGCTCAGATGGTAAAGAATCTGCCTGCAATGCAGGAGACCCAAGTTTGATCCCTGGGTCAGGAAGAAGGGAATGGGCTACCCACTCCAGTATGCTTGCCTAGAGAATTCCATGGACAGAGAAACCTACTGGGCTACAGTCTCTGGGGTTGCAAAGAGTTGGACATGACTGAGTGACTAACACACACATCCTTCTTTGTCTGTTTTTTTGATTTGATGTTTACTTTGATCTTAGTATAGCCATCCCTATTCTTTTCTGGTTACTGTTTGCATGGATTATCATTTTCTGTCACTTTCAGCCTGTTTGTGCCTTTGGATCTCAAAGTGAGTCTCTTGGTGACAGGATATATAATTAGATCATGTGTTTTTTTTTGTTTTTTTGTTTTTAATCAATTCTTGCCAGTCTTTCTTCTAATGGAGATTTTAATCTATATTTAAAATAGTAATCTATAAGAAGGATTTTCTGTCATTGTGCTGTTTGTTTTCTGTATACTTTATAACTCCTCGGTTCCTCGGTTCCTGCATTACTGTATTATTTTGTTTTTAGTTGGTATTTTGTTGTGAAATGTTTGAATTTTTTTCTCATTTCCCTTTGTGTGTTTTGTGTAGCTTTTTAAATTTTTTTGGTTACCATCAGTTCAGTTCAGTTCAGTCGCTCAGTCGTGTCTGACTTTTTACAACCCCATGAATTGCAGCACACCAGGCCTCCCTGTCCATCACCTATTCCCGGAGTTCACTCAAACTCAACGTCTATCGAGTCGGTGATGCCAGCCAGCCATCTCATCCTCTGTCGTCCCCTTCTCCTCCTGCCCCCAATCCCTCCCAGCATCAGAGTCTTTTCCAATGAGTCAGCTCTTCACATGAGGTGGCCAAAGTATTGGAGTTTCAGCTTTAGCATCATTCCTTCCAGAGAACACCCAGGACTGATCTCCTTTAGAATGGACTGGTTGGCAGGGGTTACATTTACCATCCTGAAGTTATAACACTCTAAATTTGTATCAACTTAACTTGACTGACATTAAAAAAAACTCTGCTCCTTTATAGCTATACTTCCACACCTTTTGATTGTTAATGTCACAATGTTACATATTTATACATTGTGTATTCAGAAGCAAATGATTTTTTAAATGCATTAATTTCTTAAATTATGTAGAAAACAAAATTTAGAGTTATAAACTAAAAATAACAATAATACTAACTTTCATACTAATGATTTTTCCCTTTAAATGCATATTAGTCTCAAATTCTATAGAAAATTTAGAGTACATTTACAGAATATGTTATAATAATACTAAATTCTCTCTCTCTGTCTCTGGAAGGACAGTTCTGCTACATTTAGGTTTCTTGGTTGATAGTATTTTTCTTTTAACACTTTGGATAGATCCGATCACTGGTGGCCTCCAGAGTTTCTGATGAGTCATCTGCTCATATTTTATTGAGGATCTCTTGTAAGTGATGATTTGCTTCTCTCTTTCTGCTTTCAAGATTCTTTGTCTTTCTCTTTTTAAAGTTTGATGGTATCACCCAGGTCCTTAGGTTCTATTCACTTGTCTTTAATCTCTTTTATTCCTGTTTCTTAGACTCCCATGATTCCCATGGTGCTATCTTCAAATTTACTGATTCTTTTTTTTGCCTGTTTGAATCTCCTTTTGAGTCCCTTTAGTTAATTTTTCATTTTAGTTACTGTGCTTTTTAAGCTCCAGGATTGCTTTTTGGTTTCTTTTCAGGTTTTGTGTTTCATTATCAATATTTCCATCTTTTTCACATGTTATTTTCTTGACTTTCTCCACATCTTCCTTGATTTTTTTGAGTATCTTTAAGGCAGTTATTTTAAAGTCTTAGGTATATCTGTCTTTTGGTCTTTTTCAGGGATGGTTGATTTATTTTTTTTCTTTGAAATGGGCCATACTTTTTTTTTTTTTTTTTTTATGCTTTGTGATGTTTTGTGAAACACTGGACATTTGAATCTAATAATGTGGCAACTTGAAATCAGATTCTTTTCCTTCGGATTTTTTTGTTGTTAACTTTTTTTGTTTTTTTGACTCTTGTAGGCTGTCTTTGTGTCAAGCCTTTCCTTAGGCATTCATGTGTGTGCTTAGTCGCTCAGTTGTGTTCGACTCTTTGCGACCCCAGGGACTGTAGCCCTCCAGGCTCCTCTGTCCATGGGTATTCTCTAGGCAAGAATACTGGAGTGGGTTGCCATGCCCTCCTTTTGGGGATCTTTCCAACCCAGGGATTGAACCCAGGTCTCCTACATTGCAGGCAGATTCTTTACTGTTTGAGCCACCTGGGAAGCCCAAGAACACTGGAGTGGGTAGCCTATCCCTTCCCTAAGGCAGTTTCCTGAACAGGAATCACACCAGGGTCTCCTGCATTGCAGGCAGATTCTTTACCAGCTGAGCTATGAGGGAAGCCCTAGGCATGCAGAGTCCCTTTCTAATTTTCCTTGTATATGCAGGTTTTTTTTTTTTTTTTTTCCCCAAGTGTTCTAGTCTTTAGTGTCTATCTCCTGTAAAGGGGGATGAGTGAAAAGTGAAGAGAGGAAAGGGTGCTGTCCCTTTAAATCCCCCTGGAAGTTACCTAAGACAGAAGGATAAGGCCTTGCAACCAAGTGGGTAGCTTCAATAGCAATGGCTTCCTGCCTCTTTGCATCTCTGTGGCCAGAGGCAGCAGTCAGAGCAGAAATCCCTGATATTTAGAGGACAAGGTCTTTTCTGCCCACCCTGGCTCCCACTGTGTTGTAAGCTGCTCCAGGAACATGTGCACAGCTGCTTGCCAGGTGACGAGGTGATGAGGAATGAGTAGCTGGTATTGTGCCAAGAACTGAAATTGAACCTAATGAAAGTTTACTGTCCCAGTCCTCCCCTGAAAGGTGCAATTCTTCATCAGACTCCAGAGTTTCAAAATATATCAGATTCTGCCAGTACAGTTATTGTTCACATCTAGAATCATGTATCTTGGTGCTGCCTACTCCATCATCTCCCCAGAAACTTCTGTGTTCATTCTTAAACAACAACAACAAAAACCCCAAACCCAAAAAACTCCTAGCAAGCAAAACTGAATATTGTAATGGTGTTTCTTCTCTTTTTCATCTGTAATTTCATTGCAGTTCTAATCATTGCAATCCTAATCAAAATTGTGACAACTTTTTATGTGAAACTTGAAAAGCTGATTCCAAAATTTATATAAAAACGCACCTAGAAATAGCCAGGGCAGTCTAGAATAAGGCGGGAGGTCTTGCTTGCTAAATGTCAAAAAAGTTATAGAACTCTCATTTTAAGATGGGATGGGGACTTCCTTGGCAGTCCAGTGGTTAAAAACTTCATGCTTCAAGTACAGGAGGCAAGGGTTCGATCTCTGGTTGGGGAACTAGGATCCCACATGCTGTGTGGTATGGCCAACAACAAAAAAAAGATGCTTCTGGCTTGAGTATCAACTGAATAGACCAGTAGACAAAATAGAGAGGCTGCACTAGACTCAAACACATGAACAGTTGATTTGACAAAAATGGCAGAAGAGTAAGGAAAAGGATGATCTCTTCAGTAAATGTTGGTGGAATCATTGAGTATCCATATGGGGAATATATGAAACTTTATTCCTCACGCTATACATAGAGATAATTTCTACATAGATTACAGACCCAATTGTCAAAGCCAGGCAATACAACTTTTAGAAGATAATGTTTTTAAAAATGTGTGTGTGTATGATCTCATATTAGTAGAAGGGTTCTTAAGCGTGACAGGAGAAATAATCAGTCCTTTTTGGGACTGATTGTCCTTTTGGGTTGGCCAAAATGTTCATTCAGGTTTTTCCATAATATCTTACAGAAAAATCCAAACAAGCTTCTTGGTTAAGCCAATATCTTTGATGAATTAAAAATGAGAAACTCAGGTCTTAAAGACATTAAATGCAAGTGAAGATGTAAGCTACAGTGAGAAAATAGATACTTGCAATATTTAGGGACTTGTATCCAGAATATATAGAGATATCAGTGTAGATTAATCAGAACTAAGCAGTCCCATTTAAAAAAGGCCCAGAGGCTAAGACTGTGCTCCCAGTGCTTTGGGACCTGGGTTCGATCGCTGGTCAGATAACTAGATCCCACATTCCACAACTGAGATTTCACATGCAGCAACTACAGAGTTATCATCCCGTAACTAAAGATCTACATGCCACAACTAAGATGCAGTATGGCCAAATAAGTGTAAAAAATTTTTTTTAAGTGGGGGCAAGTCTTTTAGAGGCACTTGAGGAGGGATGTTGACCATCTCATTTATAATTGGAAATGCAAACTACATCCACAGCAAGATTCTACTGCATGCCTGCAAAAATGGTTATAATTAAAATTCTCTGATGATATCAGCTCTTAAGAAATGGGAGCTTTGATGTACTGCTAGTGGGAATGTAAATTGGTATAAGCACTTTGGAAAGTAGTTTGACAGTTTCTGCTGGGATTGGTGACTCACATGCCCTTAGTCTAGTAGGTTGACTCCAAAGTAACCAGCAGAACTGCATTCTACAACAGTGTTTTGGCACAATGACTCACAGTAACTAAAACCTGAAAACAAACCCAGATACCTGATAGCATTAGAATGAATAAATAATAGTATGAATAATCAGTGGAATAATATATACTACAGTAAAAATAAGTGACTTACATGTAGAATATAGATATATTTTAGAAAATTGTTGAGTGAGAAGGAAAAAGGCAAGGCAGGGAACACATCTCTGTAATTAATTTCAAAAGCAGACAAAATTAAGCTGTGATGTTTAGTGGTGATGTTTGGTGTTAAAAAGGAATGCAGAGAGGTGGCTAATAATTTAAGTGAGTTGCTTGTAGGAAGGAATTATGAGAAAGGCACGCAAAGGCTTCTGGGGTTTGTGGCGATATTTCATTTTTTAATCTTTATAGAGTTTACATGGTTGTGTATTTGTTAATATGTATTGCTATTAAGTTGTATATACATTGTTTCTGTACATATGGGTATTATATTTCACAATAAAGAGATTTAAAATGCCTTCAGAATGGGAGGGAGATGAATATAGTATGCTGATTGTTAGCATAGCAGTTTTCTGGGACTTATATGCCCAACACTTCATTCATGGAGCAAGTACTCTGGGCACTGCTAGGAGTGAGAGGAGTTAAGATATAGACAGTTAAAACTAAGTCTGTCTGTAAGAAGTTACTGTCAATTTGATGAACAGGTAAACATGTAGATATATATTTATGGTAATTTTAAGTGCCACAATAACAAAAGTGCCATGTTTTAAGTATCATGAACAAAAGGCTTTTTGAGAACTCAGAAGGCAAAATGATAATGCTACGGAACCTTGGGAAGATGGTGTGTATTAGAAAGCATTTGAATAGAAAGAAGGGGATATTACTTTTTTCTTGAAACAGGTTTCTGTTCTTGGCTTCTGTGAATATATGCTACTCTGGCTCTCCCCTCAATGTGCCTTTGCTAGTTTCCTTTATCTGGGTTTCGGATGAAAGGTAGGAGTATCTCAAGTGTATTGTGAGGGGGAAAGAGAAGCGTTCAGTCTTGGATTCCAGACTGTGTAAAGGAGTCAAGCGGGGTTAAGGAAGTGTGAGGAAGTGGACTGTTGTTCTAGGTCTTGTGTGGAGTCTGTCCATTTTCATGGCTTCAGGTGTAGTCTCTGCCAATGGTAGTCTTAATTTTTAATGCTTACCCTAGTTACTGTCATTCCAATCTTAACACTGTCCTCAGCAGAACTCAATTCAATAGATTTTGTGAACTCTCCTATTTACTGGAGCCACAATTTCTGTTTTATCCACAAAATTTAGAGTTGTTTTTGATTCTCTGTGAGGAATTAATATGTTTAGACATTTTAAGAGGTTTTCTTTGGAAGTATTGTGAAGTTATGAGCTATTATTTTCAAAAGAAAAAAAAGATGAAAAGGGTTCTTAGTAAATCCTTAGTTTATGGAGGCTTAGAAAGTCCTTAAAAGATGATTGAAAGAGGCAAGACAATATTGCTTGACCTGAAGCCTTTTATTTTTGTAGTAAAATTAAAATGTGTGAAATAATTCATAGAACTAGACAACAAAGCTTTAACCAAATAAGTGATAGAGGCTCTGTATACACCACCTTTTTGTAAGGGCACCCTGGTTACCCTTTTAAAAATTGCAACCATCCCCCTTAAGATATATACTCATACATACTCACTAAACAGTTTATCAATACTTCTCTGGGCTTGGTTTTTTCTCATAAGCACTTGAAAATCCAACATATTTTCATTATTTTCCCTGTTTATTGACTGTCTTACCCTCTTCCCTCTACAACTTAAATATAACCTACATGAAAGCAAGATTTTTTGATCAGTTTTGTTCATTACTGTGTCTACAAAGTCTGATACATATGAATGTTCAAATATTTGAATACCTGACTGAATACTGGGGTTTTAACAGCCTTTGTGAATTATGTGATAAGTAAGCTAAGTTATAAAAGTTGGATAACAGAGGCTGCTAAGTAGCTAATGAATTAACTCAGTCACATTCTAGCTCAGGTATTTTCCCCCTTTGTGTTTTTTTAATCTTTAAGCCTTTATTCAGTATTTTATAGTTATACCCTGAATGATGTTAGACTTAGGAGACTTATAGACAAAATTATTCATCAGTAATTGGGTCTTAGTGTTCAGAGCAAATGGACTTCTTATGAGATCAGGTAGCAGTTTGGATACTGCTTTGTTATGCAAGATTAAGTGTCAGTTGGTCCTTTTATGTGATTTTAGGCAAAGATTGTGGGTCTTTGGTTTAGAGCTATCCTCTCTGAGCACTGATCATTGAAATGCAAAACACAGTGTTTGCTTCTCTTGTCTTATTGATGGGAATGGACAATTTGCTTTTGAAAAAGAAGCCAGCAGCCTGTTAACCAAATCCTCCATTTAATTTGGTTAAGAATCAGTGCGTGTTTTCCTTTGTGTAGAACTTGTAGATGGTATGATTTCGTCTTAGTCAGGTTTCTTTGCGTTCCTGTTGATGTATTCTTGCTTCTATGCTGAGTTCAGGCTGACTTCTGAATAGAAGTTGTCATCAGAAGGCAACAGTAACAGCTGTGGAACCAGATTGATTGGGTTTGATCCAGGTTCTGCCTCTTATTATTGGACTTCTCTGAACCTCAGCTTTTACAAAGTATCAGTTCAGTTGCTTAGTTGTGTAGGACTCTTTGCAACCCCATGGACTGCAGCTGGTCAGGCCTCCCTGTCCATCACCAACTCCCAGAGTTTACTCAAACTCAGATCCATTGAGTCGGTGATGCCATCCAACCATCTCATCCTCTGTCGTCCCCTTCTGCCTTCAATCTTTCTCAGCATCAGGGTCTTTACAAATGAGTCAGTTCTTCCCATCAGGTGGCCATAGGATTGGAGTTTCAGCTTCAACATCAGTCCTTCCAATGAATATTCAGAACTGATTTCTTTTAGGATGGACTGGTTGGATCTCCTTGCAGTCCAAGGGACTCTCAAGAGTCTTCTCCAACACCACAGTCCAAAAGCATCAATTCTTCAGGGCTCAGCTTTCTTCACAGTACAACTCTCATATCCGTACATGCCTACTGGAAAAACCATAGCTTTGACTAGACGGACCTTTGTTGGCAAAGTAATGTCTCTGCTTTTTGATATGCTGCCTAGGTTTGTTGTAACTTTTCTTCCAAGGAGCAAGAGTCTTTTATTTTATTTTATTTTAAGAGTCTTTTAATTCCATGGCTGCAGTCACCATCTGCAGTGATTTTGGAGCTGAAGAAAATAAAGTCCGCCACTGTTTGCACTATTTCCCCATCTATTTGCCATGAAGTGATGGGACCAGATGCCATGATCTTCGTTTTCTGAATGTTGAGTTTTAAGCCAGCCTTTTCACTCTCCTCTTTGACTTTCATCAAGAGGCTCTTTAGTTCTTCACTTTCTCCCATAAGGGTGGTGTTATCTGCATATCTGAGGTTATTGATATTTTTCCTGGCAGTCTTGATTCCAGCTTGTGCTTCTTCCAGCCCAACGTTTCTCATGATGTACTCTACATATAAGTTAAATAAGCAGGGTGACAATATACAGCCGCGACATACTCCTTTTCCTATTTGGAACCAAATGGAAATAATAATATCTCAAGGACTACTGTTATAGTTACATGAATTAAAACATAGTAAGTGCTTAGAATCTGCAGATAGTGAGGTTCAAAAAGTACTTGTTGTTATTTGTAAAATTAAAAAGTGTAACATAGAATGATTATCTTTCCAGGATAATAGAGAAAGCCTCTTCTGATCATGTTAATTATAATAGCATCTCCTGTTAACTCTTTATCCTTTATTTATCCATCTATATTTTTCTGTGTTGTTCTTATTACTTGATACTATATGTTTATTAGATTGTTTTCTCCTGTGGATTATCAACTCTCTGAAGGCAAGAACTTTGTTTTAGTCATAGCTGTTTTCACTCTTGGATCTAAAACAGTGTCTGATTTATAATAGCTATTCAACAAATACTTGGTTAATAGATAAATTAATTAAGGTTCATGAGGGCCAACTAAAGGTTTCTTAGGGGGTATCTATCTGTTTGATTATTTTAATGATTTAATGCTTTTTATGAGGGAGAATATTTTGACAGTGCCTCAGTTAACTTTTGCCTTACCCTTCCTTTTGTTAAGCTATCTGTGAAACAGAACCTGAACAGCCTGTCCGACATTACCCACTGTGGGTAAAAGTAGAAGGTGAAGTAGATCCAGAACCAGTGTATATCCCAACGCCTTCTGTCATTGAGCCTATGAAACCATTGTTGTTGCCTCAGCCAGAAGTTTTATCTACTACTGTGAAGGGCAAACTACTCACTGGAATTAAACCTGCAAGGGCATATACTCCCAAACCCAATCCTGTGGTAAGCTTGGCGTTATACATCTTTTATTGAAAGTTATAAAAATCATTTGTAAAGGTAATGGGTTTCAACCAGATTTTTGGTTTATATTTTGTGAATCATGGTGCTTTCAGGTAGTATGTCTGCAAGCCATCTCCCTTTCTGATTTAGTCAGTTTAATTGATGGCATTTAAAAAGTGTCATAAAAGTTGACAGAAAACAGCAAAATTCTGTAAAGCAATATCCTTCAATAAAAAATAAACTAATTTTAAAAATGTCATAAAAGTAGAGTGAATAGTAGTACAATTGACCCTTGAACAACAGGGAGGGTTTGGAGTGTAGACCCTTTGTGCAGTCGAAAGTCCGCGTGTAATGCTACAGTTAGTTTTTTGTGCCTGTGGTTCTGCATGTGTGGACTCAACCAACTGAGGATCATATAGTATACTGTAGGATTTACTATTGAAGAAAAGCTGTACTTGGACCTGTGCAGGATTATTATAATTCTTAAAGATAGCTAAATCTGTCTTTAGGAGGATCATATCAAATTGGCTTTTAAAAAAATGACTTGGCAAAAGTCTTCTAAAGGTTCTCTTACTCCTGTAGTATAGAATATTGAGTGATTGAGATGTAGTATGCACTATTAGAAAAGCATTAGGAAGAAACTTTAAAGAGTCACTGTGATCTTTTTAAAGCATATTGTCTTTATATACAATAAAGTTTAAGGTTTAAAAGAATAGTTGCATGACCAGGTGAAGACAATAGGTAGAAGATCTAATGCTTCTCTTGTGTTAATAGCTTAAGCAGTTCTGATTATTAGTAAATCTATTTCAGTCTTTCTGTTTAATTAAATTGAAGAAAGATTGTTCAGTACAGTGCTATTTAGTGTGGTCTCTATACAGTGCTAATATATAACTGTTTGTTACTAGTCTGTGATGAAATAAGTATAAAAACAGGTAAACGTGTAGATATATATTTATGATAATTTTAAGTGCCACAATAACACTGTGTTATTATCAAAAAGGAGATATTTAGAAACTTTTGCCACAAGTTGGTAGAGAAATTTTTATCTATTAAATCTAATACTGAAAAACTTGATCTTTGTTTTTCTAGTAATTTATTTTACTGTCTTTTCAAAAATATCAGTCTGTGTGTGACAGGTAATTAAGAAATTTATCCTTCACTGCAGATAATTTGAGAACCACTGCTCTGGTGTGCTGAATTTTCTTAAAAGAGAAACAGATCCTTTCTGACTGCCCCAAGAGTCAGCACATACAAACTGTAATTGTACTATTTAAAGTTTGCATTAAAAATTTTTAAGTGTTGTAATAGAAGCAAAGATTACATCCTTTTCCTTTTGGAATCCTGGAGACCTTGCCCCCCAATATTTGGAATGTTTTGTTGTATGAAACTTACAGATCCGGGAAGAAGACAAGGATCCAGTCTACTTGTACTTTGAAAGTATGATGACTTGTGCCCGAGTTCGAGTGTATGAACGAAAAAAAGAGGAAGAGAGACAACCATCACCATCACCATCCCCATCATTTCAGCAGCAGGGCTCATGTCATTCTAGTCCTGAGAACTGTAGTGTAAAGGTGAATTCCTTATTGCATAGATTTCTCTTTTTAACTTCCAGTTCCTTGCTGCTAGTATTAGAATTTGCATTACTGTTGGTATAATATGAAATAATTCTTTAGGGGCAGAGAAGGTTTACATAATGTGCATATCAATTTATGTTTCTCTGCATACCTATTCTAGAACATATTCCCTTAAGGTCATTTTAAAAGTATTACTCTTTCTGAAGTAGGAGTAATTTTGAAAATTTAAACATTTTTGGTTTTAATAATGTGGTTTATTAGGATTTGAATCTTTCTGCATTGGTGAATTTTCTAAATAGTTGAAACTTGTTTCATTAAACATCAAATATTTTTCCTTCTTTATTAGAATTACACTATAAAATGCAATGTTAATTGTTTTCTTGGTAACTCAGTCACTATCACAGACGTTAAACAGCAAGACTACTTGTTTTTATGGTTGTATAGTGTGATGGTAATGCAACTGTGCCTGTGGATGTCAAGATGTTCTTTGAGTACTTTAATTTTTCTATTATTTTAGGCTTCCTTGAGAGATTTAATTCATATGTCCTACTCTCTTGATACTAAATATGTATTGAATTGAAGTATTTGTGTTGTTCTCTTTGTCAGGAGCCAGCTTCTGAACAGCAGCCTTTGAAACCACTCACTTGTGACCTGGAGGATGATTCTGATAAATCACAAGGTCAGAATGAAAACTATGACTTACCATTTGATCGTGATTATTAATATATAGGTATGGACTGTACTAATAATGAAGGGGAACCAAAGCTACCAATCCAGAGCATGTCTACCTACCTTGTTTCTAGTTTTGGTAAAAATAGAGACTACAGGTAAGTTTTTTTCCCAGTTTTTTGCTGTGTTTAACACTCCTGTTCTAAGAAGTACAATTTGTTGGTATTCGTGGTATGGTGTGTTGTAAGAAACAGGATGAGGTCGGTGATTTTTTTTAAACTCCTTTACAAACCTCAGCAATATTGACATCATTAGTTACAGAAATTTTACCTGAGATTTTCAATAGTTGCTGCAGTTGGAGAATACAGAGGGAGAAAGGAAGGAGTATCACTGATTTATCTAGTAAATGTTACTGCTAGAATTAGTATTAGTATGATGAAGGTAGTGTCTAGGGAATTAACTTGTTTGTTTTTGATTTTGCTTCTTAAGACATCACACATTTAAGCAGCAGTGTCTCCTAAACTTTTTTTATGGCATGATACACATACAAAAGTGATAATGTTGCTAGCACATTGAGGCAAGTGGAGAGGGTGCCTGTTAGCATGATCACCCTGAAGGCTGAGGGGATCGCTGTCCTGATGTATTGATAACTGTAGTACATTGGTTGGGAGATCCTGCTATAGAAATCTAGCTAGTGAAATGTATATTTAGTTAATGTGTTGCCATGAATGTAAACATACTTGAGGTGTGCATGGTCTTGCATCAAATGTAGAAGTGGAACAATCATATCCAGAGGCACAGAAGTAGTTCTGAAATATATGCAGTGGAAACTAGAGGTAGAGTGCAAGGGTTTTTTTCCCCAACAAAAACATCATCTTTCTTGCTGTTCTTTAGGGTTGACTCTACCTCTCACATATTACAAAGCATCTTGCAAGTGTCTTTGCTTTGCTTATATGGATAGCAAGTACACTATACTATATAAGCCTAACCCTGGTTATATACTTTGTTTGCAAGATAGTACCTTCTTATGTAATAGTTAATGGCTTTTTAGAGCAATCTCAAGAGGGATTCACTTTTATTAAGAGGGCCCAATGAGTAGAATAGTGAAGACTATTATAGTCTGATTTTCTGGAATCTTTCTTTTTTTCATGGAAAACTCCCAAATTGTGAGTGTCAGTTTACCACTGAAAGTCCATGGGAATGGGATACTGGGCAACTGTTGAATATCTATGCTCCTGGCACTTTTCTGAGAACTCAGGAAAAATGAATATCTTTCAAAGTTCAGAACAAAATGCTATAATGCAGAAATATCTTTCAATTCCTTACCAGAAAAGAGCTGGAAGTCTTCCTGCAATGAAGGGGAATCAGCTTCTACCTCCTATGTGCATCAGAGGTCACCTGGTGGTCCCACCAAACTGATCGAGATCATCTCAGACTGCAACTGGGAGGAGGATCGGAACAAGATTTTGAGCATCTTATCCCAGCACATCAATAGCAACATGCCACAGTCACTTAAGGTGGGCAGCTTCATCATTGAGTTGGCTTCTCAGCGAAAGAGCCGGGGTGAAAAGAATCCTCCTGTTTATTCTTCTCGTGTGAAAATCTCTATGCCATCATGTCAAGATCAAGATGATATGGCTGAGAAATCTGGATCAGAGACTCCTGACGGTCCATTATCCCCTGGGAAAATGGATGATGTCTCTCCCGTGCAGACAGATGCCCTGGATTCAGTGAGGGAGAGATTACATGGAGGCAAAGGTCTGCCCTTTTATGCAGGGCTTTCTCCTGCAGGGAAGCTTGTGGCCTATAAACGTAAACCCAGTTCAAGCACATCTGGGCTTATCCAGGTGAGAATTATCTTTAATCTGGATGTAGCACCTTTTTATACTTAGGTACCACCTTGATTTTTCACAGCCCTTTGTGGGCTTTACATTATTTATCTTTGCATTCCTTGGGAACTGGGTGACAAAATCGTCATCTCTTTTTGTAATAGGCCTAGGTTAGATGTATACCCAGGGTGAATTTTTGGCACATTTTACAAACAGAAAGGTAGAGCCCTGTATGAGCTTATAGTTTTCTTTTTAGTCTTTCTAGAAAGTTGCCTTTAAGCTGTTTTACCTAGGCTATAGTGATATTTTGACAGTCAAGCAAGAATAGTAAGGGATTCAGTCTAGTTCTTGGGATTATTATTAGCAGATAACTTTTAAAATAAAATGAAGTGAAGTTAATTTTTAAGATAAGCAATATATGTTTGAAAACTTGGGAGAAAATTTAAATTTAGGAAGATGTTATTCAAATACATAAATTTTGAAAAAATTGAGCCACAGTTTACATATTTTATCTTTATTTGATTCATAGAGTTCTTGCCAGTCTAATCATTGTTATAGGGCAAATATCTATATCCTTGCTACGTAGTACTTCAGACAGATATATTAGTAAAATTACACTGGCATGTAGAAAATCTTTTTGAAGGAAAGTTCTGAGGTAAAATGTAGTCATAGGTCCAAAAGAGTTTCTCCTTTTGTTCAGTGACATTAAATGCACTTTTATATCAGAGTACCAAATGTGGGGTCCTGTGTGACATTACTGCTAAGGTTACTTGACTTCACTAGCTCAGCTGCTTCTCTGGGTTAAGGACTGTGCCACCATTATAACTGATCTACTTAATTAAAAACTTTCTATTGCAGTTACCATGTAACTGCTTCTGTTGATATTTCTTAAACTCTTAATGATGAGAGTGTTTTCTCCTTGTTTAATTTACTGATTGATGCTTTGAGAATAGCAACTTACCTGATATTTTAGTGAAACTAGGCCCCCTTCAAATAGTCATAGAAATTTTGTGTTCTCCTGTCTAGGACTCAGAATGCCCCCATAAAATATGAACCTGCATAGCAGTCAGGCCACTGTAAGGTATGCTTTGGGAAAGCTGCCGAGTAGTCTTCAGAGCAAGTCCCAAAGGAAAAGACAGGAGTATCTGATCCAGACTCCACAGAGCCTGGAAAACTGTGCAGGAAAGTTTACTCTAGGATGGAAAGATCATATTCTTTGGATCAAACTCGGGGCAAATATATACCTGATCTGTCTGGAAATAACAGTTTTATCTAAGTAACAGAATAATTTTTGTGTCTTAGAAGAGGGAGTAGCTTGGTGTAGCTCTTCTCCTGACCAGTTCTCTATTAATTTAGAGAGTAGGATTTTCTCTGCCTTACTCCACTTCCTCACCCCTTTAAATGATGGAAAAGAGAGACGGAAAAAGATTTCTTCTGTAGTCATTTAGCAATAAGACATAGAGAACTTAAATAAGAAACTTGGGAAGTTTTGTTTTCTTTCTTTTTAAAATGATTCTCCTGTGTAAGATGGGCAGTCTGTCAACTCAGGCAATAGAGAAGAATCTTTACCTCATTCATTGATTCACTTTCTTCTGACAATTTAGTGGCAACTTAAAAAAAATTACAATGAATTTCAACTAGCATTTATTTTGAGTCCAAGTTTTGTGCAAAAGATGAAGATAGTTGTCTTCAAAACTGAATTTTTTGAAAACTGAAAACTAAGGTGACTTTGTGGCTTAGGTATTTGTAACAGTGACTTTCTCATAAGTTAAAGCAGACTTCCATGTATTTTTCAAATATTAAGGACCCTTGTGAGAAAGCTTCATTATGCCTCTGGTCTCATCAGAGAGATTCTGTGGAACACAGTTACTCATTTTTATGCTGATGATTATTAATAGCTCAACCATAATTGCTTATTGACAAGTAAAACAATTGGATGATTCCTTAGATTTGACTGTATCTTCCACAAATCTAGAATGCAGGTATGATGAGTTTCTGTTTTTAAACTTCCAAAATGAAGGAGATGAGATTAGTTGAGAATATCAGATGGCAGCATTTTTTTTTCATCTCCTAAATACTCAGATTATACCAAATGGGAAAAGTCCATTTCTTTTTCCCTTTAAATCTGAAAAATTAGACTTTTAAAACCTTGTAAAAATGAAACCCTTGTCAAGGGAGATGAGTTAGCAAGAGAATTTTATCTTTACAGAATTTCTCTTTGCCACTTGTTTCAGGTTAATGGTAAGAGTTACCCGCAGGCTAAGTTGCTATTGGGACAGATGGGGGCATTGCATCCAGCCAATAGGCTAGCTGCTTATATCACAGGCAGGTTGCGACCCTCAGTCCTGGACCTCTCAACCCTCAGTACTGTCATCTCCAAGGTAGCATCCAATGCCAAGGTGGCTGCATCCAGGAAACCACGCACCCTGTTGCCTTCAACATCCAATTCCAAAACGGCATCATCTTCTGGCACTACAACAAATCGCCCTGGGAAGAATCTGAAGGCGTTTGTCCCGGCGAAAAGACCAATTGGTAAGTTGGACTGTTTATATGTTTTGGGAAGGGTTGTGACTTGGTGCTGGGCCAGTGGATACAGATATGGAGGTTGTAAAACTTAGAGAAATATAGAAGTTGGTACTTTTTTTTCTTGATGTTTATCTTGCCTGAATTTAAATATTTTTTTAGTAACTCTTCTGATGACCTACAGTACTAAATAAATTGAGTTATAGTTAGTTTTATAGTTATTTCCCAGACGTTTAGACTGGTTTTGTTAACATAGAAAAGACTTAGCTTTTTAATTTTGTTTTGCAGAAGGGAATACATATTCCTGAGTACTTTCCCTAATTTACTATTTCTCCTATGAGGACTGGTGTTTTTGGTAACCAATCGTATGTATGTTCCCTGAATTTATGAAACCAAGGAGCTAGCAAAATCAAAATGCATTATGTTAGTATAGACTTAGAGTAGAAGGCTCTTGTAAAACGTAATTCTGGGAACATTGATTTATTATATTTATCCCTATTCTGTGAGTAAAAACCTAATTTATTTAACATCTTAGTGTTAGAGTCTGTAATAAATTGCCTCCTTAAATCATTTGTGTTTTAGAATTGACAGTATATACAGTTGATTTTATTGGATTCCTCTTTTTGTTTTTTTCACATCTGTTTAGAAATGTTAAATAAAAATGTCGTTTGCTGTGTTTTTATTCCTCTTAATAGGAAATTGAAATCTCTGGCTAAATGCTGGAGTTGTGTGAAGATGGAGTATAGGCATTGCCTTAAAAAGAACTCTTTCTACCTCTTGTTAAAAAGGTAGCTTTAACTGGTGATCTTAAAAAAAAAAAAAAAAGGATCGTCTTATCCTGGCCTCTTCTGAAATGTCTTTTTGCATATTTCTAAAATGCAAAACTTTACTGTTTTGTAAAAGGACAGCAATAAAGAGGTAGAGGTGCTGTGACAGAAGGAAGTGGTGCAAACAGATTTTAAAATTAGAATTAGGAATACAATTTCCTTACTTTCTTCCTCTGTTTTAGATGCTGAAGTTGTGTGCTGCTGTGCTATACAGTCTTTTTAGTGTTCTGGCAGTTAGACTGTATTGCATAACCAAAGGAATTTCAGAAGGAACATCCAATTTTATTCCCTTTAGTTGTTAGAACTTTGAAAGTTAGGTTTGGGTGGACAGGTATGTTTGACTTCTGTGAGTGGAAATTATAGGTACATACCTGTAAGAAATTGACCCAGTGGTGCACAATAAATGTTGATAAACACAATCACTACAAGGATGAAATATGAGAACTGAAGATTTTTGACCTGCAAATTTTTATTTGCAGCGGCTCGACCCTCTCCTGGTGGTGTGTTCACACAGTTTGTGATGAGTAAAGTTGGAGCCCTGCAGCAGAAGATCCCTGGAGTTAGCACACCCCAACCCCTAACAGGGCCACAGAAGTTCAGTATCAGACCTTCTCCAGTAATGGTCGTCACACCTGTGGTTTCTTCTGAGCCAGTTCAGGTGTGCAGCTCTGTGACTGCTGCTGTCACTACTACCACCCCTCAAGTGTTTTTAGAAAATGTTCCTGCTGTGACACCTACGACTGCTCTATCTGACGTGGGAACTAAAGAAACTACTTATTCTTCTGGTGCCACCACTGCCGGGGTTGTTGAGGTCTCTGAAACTAATACCAGCACCCTTGTAACACCTACCCAGTCTACAGCCACTTTGAACCTTATCAAAACGACTGGGATAACTACCCCTGTGGCTTCAGTTGCTTTTCCTAAGTCTTTGGTAGCATCTCCTCCAACCATAACTCTTCCTGTTGCTTCCACTGCCTCCACCTCCATAGTCGTGGTGACCACAGCTGCATCTTCTTCCATGGTGACCACACCAACTTCATCTCTGAGCTCTGTTCCCATTATACTCTCGGGAATTGATGGGAGTCCACCAGTGAGCCAGAGACCAGGTAAGGCCTAGATGTTACAAGCTGGTTTATTTTATAGCTGGTTATATAACTTTGTGGTTCTGATAGAATTACAGGTAAATATCAAGTGTTTCTGCTATAACAGGGAAAAAAAAAAACAAACTTTACATTCTGCAAAACTGAACACAAAAAATAATGGACTTCATGGTAAATACAGGGTTAGTACAGTCAGTGAACATTTGTGCAGTTTTGTAACCAGTGAGTGAGTGAAAGTCGCTCAGTCATGTCTGACTCTTTGCAATCCCATGGACTCTAGCCTGCCAGGTTCCTCTGTCCATGGAATTCTCTAGGCAAGAATACTGGAGTGAGTAGCTGTTTCCTCCTCCAGGGGATGTTCCCAACCCAGGTATTGAACCCAGGTCTCCTGCATTGCAGGCAGATTTTTTACAGTCTGAGCTACCAGGGAAGCCCCAGAATGCTAATAAAAACTATTAACCTTCAAGATAAACAGCCTTAACAGATGGTTTAGTGGAGCTAGAGATTTTCTCAGGAAATTAAAAATATTCAAAAGCATTAGAATGGAAATGCTACATTTGGGAGTGGAACTCTGAGCCAGTAGAGCAGCCATTAAAGTGGGTGCAGGAGGAAGTGCAGCAGCTCTTGTGTGTTGAGAGCTAAGGGCTCATGTCTCTGAGGGAACCAAATGTAGGTGTGCCCAGTTTTGGGAGTGGGAGAGCTGCTGCTTTATATTTAAAAAGGACAGATCAGAGGGCTTCTGCTTATGTTGCAGCCAAGCTGAAGGTCTTTTCTCTTGCTTAAGATTAAAATTCTAGGTCCTTTTTTTTTTTTTTTTTTTTTAAGGTCCTCTTGCCTAGTAAAAATCATTTGTGAATCAGCCCAACTCCTATATACTATACATTCTCTTAATTATTATACATAAACTGATTGAAATAGAAGTAGGGAAGCATATTTCTTTGTTTAGGACTCGGATATTTTATATGTCAACTTTTTAGTTAAAGTTAATTTTTTTCTCTTGTTGACTTAGTTTAAGTGAATTTGAAATAGAAATAGTTCACACTTTGGTCACTTTTATATCCTAATTCAACCAGCTAAAGTAACTTAGTAGACTCAAAGAAGAATTAGTATGGAAAGGAGTGTGAGAGATACAGAATATAGTGTGTGTGTTAGTTGCTTAGTTGTGGCCAACTCTTTGTGACCCTACGGACTATAGCTGATGAAGCTCCTCTGTTCATGGACTTCTCCAGGCAAGGGTACTAGAGTGGGTTGCCATTCTCTTGTCCAGAGGATCTTCCTGACCCAGGAATTGAAGCCGGGTCTCCTGCATTGCAGGTAGATTCTTTACCATCTGAGCCACCAGGGAAGCCCCTACAGGATATAAGGGGGAATAAAATAACTGACAACAGTTCTGTCTTGGTTATTGATAGTTTTCCTACTAAATATTTTTGTCTTCAGGGGCATGGTTTAAATCCCTGTAGATATTTTAGGAAAGAAGGGATTTATAAATTGAAGTGCTGTTGAAAGGAAAAGTGGATGACAGTGTCAATTTTGTTGTCTTTTGCTACTTCCTGTCAACACACGTACCAAAAATGGCTAATAATATTATTTCAAAAGTAAGATTGTGTTTGATGAAGCCTTTTTGATTTCCTTTTGAAACTCACAGTTCACATCTTGTCATATTTTAACTGGTCACGTCTTCTAAATCATGTATTCTGACCTTTTTTATATTTTTAATTATGTCATGAAACTGTGAAGTTGTTTACCTTTTGTAGTTCATTTTCTCTCAGATTTCAGTCACTCAGAACATACGTTCAGGTATTTTGCTCTGATTCCCATTTGTACTCTCATATAATTGATTTATTATTGTTATTTAAATCAAGTCAGTTGTTCACTTAAGTATACTTTTAAAAGGAGCAGTATTACTGTAATTGGAAACCAGCATTACTTGCCAGAATGGAGGATAGTCTCTTAAATAAATAAACTGAACCAATAATAATAAAAAGTATCAAATACTAGCCAGCTCCTGTGTATTTTTAACATGTGACTTGTTCTCTGTTAATGAAGGAAGTTAGAAAATGCTGGCATAGTCTTTTTTTTTTAATTTTAATATTAAAGACATAATATCAGAGACATAATTTCTTCTGTATTTAATCAAAAGATTAAAATTCTGACAGTATAATATGGTGTTATTCTATATGACATACCACCTTAAAGTATCTTATGTAATACTACTTGAGGAAATACTAGTTGTATATTTTCTTATCTGCTCTTCTATAAAAGGAGCTGACTCACATCACTGCCAACTTCTAAGGAAGTATGTGATTTTGTTATAGTTTCATAAAGTGGATCCCAACTCGGGGATTTAGACCTCTGACTTTTTCATTTGACTTTTCATCCTTTTGTCTTTCTCTTCTTCCCTGAGCTCTCACCCAGTGCAATAAATAATCACTTATTTAGTGTGTATATTAAAGGCTGCTTTGGGAGTAATTTGGTTTTGAATCATTCTGTAAAACTCAATTTGAATAGAAATTTTCAGGAAATTAAGAATGTTTTACTTTAACATGTTTCTCACATAAGATAGATGATTTTTTTGTTTGTTTAAAAAGTTGCACACTATTTTTTTTTAATCAGTTTGGTCTTGTGTTGTTATTTCCTTTTCAAAAGTAATCATGGATCTTCTATAGTAATTTGTCATGTAAATGTTAAGGAGCATCACTTTCTTTTAGAAATTTGATACTTTTTTTGGGCAGAGTGCATATTACATATTAAAATCTTTGTTTTGTTTGGCTTGTTAATTTTTCTGTTTAGTGACAAACTGATGAAAATTTTTATTTAAAAATGTCAAAGAATAATTGAAAATAATAATGTTAAAGAAATTCAGTAATTTGAATGGTAATATTAGATCACTTTCATTTATGCTTACTATTATCATTATTCCTACTTCTTTATTCCTATGACCAAAAACTCATACTGTTTTTTCCCATATCCTTGGTGTTTTCTTCCAGACATTGAAGTGCATCTTTCAGTACTATTAATGTTTTGAGATCTCTTTTAATTCACATCTTCTGCATTAAATTTCTACCTTTTCTGTTTCAAAACTATGTTTGCCTCTTCCTAACCAGGCTTTATTTCCCTACTTCTTTGATGTCTCTTAATTTCATTCCATTTTTGGGGGATATGTGTTTTTTTTTCCTTTTGAAAAATAATTTTCACAAATCTGTATGCTTTGCTTATTCATCAGTGAACTTTAAAGGCCAAGAAGTTTTTTTGTACCTTGTGATTTTTAGTCTTTGACTTTGTCTTCCTTGAGTAAGACCTGTTAAACTAAGTCATAAGCCTGTTAAGTATTAACAGCCTGAATTTTTAAGTTGAACAGAAAATTTACTTGAACTTTAATGAGAATCCAGGTTTAGAGTTGTGCCTGTGTTCTTTCTTTAGGCAGAAGTATTATCTCTTTAAATGTACCTCTTGACAGTTGAGACTTTCTTTTTTTACCAATCTAAATGTAAGGCCCTGTAAGCTGTGGTTAATACTTAAGTTTAAAGTAAATTATTCTCAGCCATAACTCCTGTGTCCTATATCATGGACATAACAGAATTTTGCCAACTCTGTAATTTAAGCTTGTACTTATTTGTAGCATGGTTAGATTCTTTGTCATAATTATTTTTTCCCAAGTATTAAAGGGAAATTCTGATACTATGTTTCCATTTCCTATTTTTCAGAAAATGCCCCTCAGATTCCAGTGGCTCCTCCACAGGTCTCTCCTAACACAGTGAAACGTGCTGGACCTCGATTGTTGTTGATTCCAGTGCAGCAGGGTTCTCCTACTCTTAGGCCTGTCCCAAACACACAACTTCAGGGACATCGGATGGTCTTGCAGCCTGTTAGGAGTCCAAGTGGAATGAACCTATTCAGGCACCCTAATGGGCAGATTGTCCAGCTTCTCCCTTTGCATCAGCTTCGAGGATCTAATAACCAGCCCAACTTACAACCTGTCATGTTTCGGAACCCAGGTATAAAGTTACAGATATTTTTGATAAGTTTCTCTTTTCTTGAATCATTTGGTCATATGGTATATTTATATACCAGCATTGGTCTTATCAGTCTCTTGAAATCAATCACCTGTTAGGAAAAAAATACGTACTTTGAAAGTCTTTGATGTGGGCAATGGTGATTTAAAATGCTTTTTTTTTCCTCACCAGGGTCTGTGATGGGAATCCGTTTACCCACTCCTTCCAAACCATCAGAGACTCCACCTTCTTCGGCTTCGCCCTCTGCTTTCTCCGTTGTGAATCCTGTAATTCAGGCTGTTGGGTCTTCTCCAGCAATGAATGTTATCACTCAGGCACCATCATTGCTTTCTTCTGGACCTAATTTTGTGTCTCAGTCTGGTACATTGACTCTGAGGATTTCCCCTCCTGAACCACACAGTTTCACAAGTAAAACAGCCTCTGAAACCAAAATAACTTATAGTTCAGGAGGGCAGCCTGTTGGTACAGCCAGTCTTATTCCTCTCCAGTCTGGTAGTTTTGCCTTGTTGCAGCTCCCAGGACAAAAGCCTGTTCCCAGCTCCATTCTTCAACATGTTGCTTCACTTCAGATGAAAAGAGAATCTCAGAATGCAGACCAGAAAGATGAAACAAGCTTTTTAAAAAGAGAACAAGAAACCAAGAAGGTTCTGCAGTCAGGAGAAGCTGTAGAGCCTGAGACTAATATAATAAAACAAAACTCAGGAGCTGCTGTCTCAGAAGAAACTCTGAATGATTCCTTGGAAGACAGGGGTGATCATTTAGATGAAGAATCCCTTATAGAAGAAGGGCCTACAGCTGTTAAACCTTCTGAGCATGTCTGTAGCACTGGCTCACACGCAGGTGAAGACTATAAAGATGTTGAGGAAGAATATGGGATTAGGAACCATAACAGTTCCAAAGAAAAACTGACTGTTCTAGAAGTTAAGACCATTTCTGGAAGAGCCAGTAACATGACAGTCCAAAGTGTGAATAATGTGCAGCTTAAAAAACTTGGTGATGTGAAAGTGGAACAGCAGAAAGGCTTAGACAATCCAGAGGAAAAATCAAATGAATTTCCAGTTATCTCTAAAGAAGAAAGCAAAGTTGAATTTTCAGGCAGTAGAGTTGCGGAGCAGCAATCTAATCCAAAGCCAGAGGCCAAGGAGAAGGAATGTGGAGAGTCTCTGGAGAAGGACAGCATTAAGGAGAGGTGGAGAAAACACTTAAAGGGCCCTTTGGCCCAGAAATATGTTAGAACTTCACAAGAAGGCAAGAATGAGACAAATGAGCAATTAATTAAAGAAACAAAAACTTGTAAGGAAAATTCAGATGTGTTTCAACAAGAACACAGTATCTCTGATTTACTTGGAAAAAGTGGAACTACTGAGAATGCCAGAATTTTAAAAACTGAATGTGATTCTTGGAGTAGGATTTCTAGTCCTACAACCTTCTCCATTGTCCCTAGGAGAGCTGCCAAAGGGAGCAAAGGGGACGGACATTTTCAAGGTCACTTACTGCTCTCAGGAGAACAGATAAAACCAAAGCAAGAGAAGACGGGTGGCAGAAGCAGTACTGACTTCACTGTTTTGGAGTTGGAAGAGGAAGACGAAGAAGATGAGAATGAGAAAACTGATGATTCTATTGATGAGATTGTGGATGTTGTTTCTGACTACCAGAGTGAGGAGGTTGATGATGTAGAAAAGGTGGTGAGCCCATTTTTGTTGTGACTGAAACCTCAAGAATTTAAATGATTCATTAGAGACAATAGCTTTTCCAGAAGATAACTTAAGACCTAATACATTCAATTGGATGCCTAGGTTTAAATCATGATTAAATGACTTTGTAGTTTTTAGGCTGTGTCAGTCAGGTAACATTTATTGAGCTTATATTGTGTTTTGAGACTTCTCTGATATTATACAGGAAGGCTGGTTTAAGCCTTGGGGGAATAGATGCTTTGAGAGTCCCTATCAAATTAGGTTTTTTGTTTTGTTTATTTTTTAAAAAAATCCTAAAATCACTACTCCCATTTGATCTCAGTTTTTTTCACATTTTTTATGCAAAGTTATTGTAGCTTATCTGGTAGATATATATAAGAAGCAGGGAATGGGTGGCCTTAGAACTGGAAGATAATTTGTCAGCATTTGTAGAGATGTTTTTTGTTTTGGAGAGAAATGAAAAACATCATTTAGTATTTTATTATCACCCCGCCTAAAGTTGCTTTCTAACCATCTCCTAAAATTAAATAATTAGTGTCTAAAATTTGTATTCTAACCTCTGGTCATCTTCCTTTGTAATTTGACCTTTATAATTTATTTTTATTTTTTAATTTTGCTGAAGCCATTTTCATAGACTTCTGTGTAGAGTTGTGTTTGCTGAGCTAAGTAATTGAGCATCAGTATGATATAGGGCAGGAATTGGGCAAACTTTTTTGTAAAGGGCTAGTTTGTAGATATTATAGACTTTGCAGGCTAGATGACTTGCTTTTGCAGCTACTCAGTTGCTGCTATAGAGGGAAAGCAGCCATAAACAGTAGTAAGTGAATGAGTGTGGCTGTGTTCCAGTAAAAACCTCAGTTACAGAAACAAATGGGGGGCTGTGGTGTGCTGTCCCCTTCCCCTGATGTAAAACATAAGGAGGTTATAGTCATCTGCCTGTGGGGTATCTTGAAATCGAAATTGAGATAATACGGCCCTTTGCAATGATTGTCTTGCATGGCAGTTTTAGAATTTCACTCCTTTTGAGATTCATTTGTTCTCTGTGTTACCTGGTCCTCCTCCGTTAATGCCTAACTGTCTTAGGCAAATAAAATATAGCAAAAAGGTTTATATTTTAAAATTCTAAAATGTCTACGTTTTGAAATGTTTCTATGTCATTATTTCTGAACCTCACTGTCTCATTTGTAAATGAGATGGATAATTCTATATGCATTTGCCTTGCATTCTATCTATAACCTTATCCTTTTTGAGGACTTACATCTGTAGGTAGTTTAGGAGTTAGATTGCCAATCTTGTTGCACTTTTTGCAGTCTCATTATAAGTCAGCCTAGGTAAGCATCAGACCAAAAACAGTCCAGCTTTATTTTAATTAAATTTTTTTCTATTATGGTTTATTACAGGATATTGAATATAGTTCCATGTGCCATACAGTAGGATTTTGTTGTTTATCCATTCTATATATAATAGTTTGCATCCAGTCCATCCTTTACTCAATACTTCTCCCCCTTGGCAACCACAAGTCAAAAACAGTCCTGCTTTAAAATCAGTGAAAACAAACAAACAAACAAATCAGTGAAAACTATTGCTATCAGTAGAACTGACTTAATGGAACCTTTAGAGTGTCTTAGTCATACAGAGTGGCATTGCTTGAACTTCAAATGGGAAATCTGACAGGTACACTGGCCATTTTAAAGTAAGGGCATTCAAATTTAAATTCTACATTGTATTTATGTATATGTTTGACACCTATGATAGCTTTATGCCTGTTAAGCATTGTATTGGAATAGTGTAAGGAAAGTTGTGAATAACCTTTTTAATTTAAATCTTCCCCAATTAAGTTAATTGGATATTATTTACAAAGCCTCCAATTAAAGCCATGTAATTACATATTCTTCAGTTTAAATATTATAAAGCATCTGCCTACATTAGTATTCAAACTTTTGGGCTTCTGTTGGTTTAGATTCCCAAAGTTAATTTTAATATGCATTGATTAATACACAATATTTAGATGATGATTAAATTGGGGATCATAAATGATGACTTGAAAAAAAAAATGATGACTTGAGTCATTTATGTCTGTTAGCCATAGGGAGCCTCTAATTTGGGAGTAAGTAGTTTTTCTGGTGAGATTAAAATAGAGCTAGTAAAGTGATAGGGATGCTTCATTTTGAGTGTGCTTCTTTGGTACAGTACAGTTACAGATGACATATTCTCTGTTTAGTTTCTGGCATAATAAACACTATTTTAAAGGTGGACTTAGAAATTCTATCTGCATAGCCCATAATCCATATAGTTTATATGCATACTAAGTTACTTCAGTTGTGTCTGATTCTTAGTGACCCTATGGACCATAGCCCACCAGGCTTCTCTGTCCGTGGGATTTTCCAGGCAAGAACACTAGAGTGGGTTGCTGTCCCCTCCTCCAGGGGATCTTCCCGACCCAGGGATCGAACCCATATCTCTTAAATCCCCTGCATTGGCAGATGAGCTCTTTTGCCACTAGTGCTACCTGAGAAGTCCCTCTTATAGTCCTCTGTTGTGAGTTTCTTTGGTAGGTGCTCAATAAATGCTTACTGATTGACTCATCTTTTGGTATAATAAGCAGTACAGCAAGCCTGGGCTTCTTTTGGTATCTGAAATTCTTCAAAAGCTCTCATTCTGTGGGATTGAGATTCTTAGAAGATTGGGCTATATTCTGTTTGCATATCTGCCTTGAATGTGTTTTTGTGGGTGTTTAATATGGGGTTAACCATGAAGCACTGTTACACTAGAACTTGAGTTTTTCTGCTTTCTACCTTCTCCCTCACCACGTTTTATTTGATTGCTATTTAATCTTTAGATTTATGCAGCTTTAATATATCTGTACTTGAATTTGTCCACTTGCAGTAATATTGAAGCATCAGCACAGCCCTTTGGAGACTCTGTCTCTTTAGTCTAATCTTTGTTGGGTTGTCAAAAAAGTTTGTTCAGGTTTTTCTATACCATCTTGCGGAGAAACCTGAACGAACTTTTTGGCCAACTCAGTGTGATTTATAATGTAGTTCTTGGTTGTTAGCCCTAACCATATGCTGTCTTTATGACTTAATTCCATTTTAAGATTAACAGATTTAGGGTTATTAGTACTCATGGTTTAAGATCAATGTTTGGCACTGGTTGGCTTTATAAGGGAAACATTCAGTTGAAAAATTTAGGTGTGCTTGCTTCCCAATGCTTTATTTACTGTTGGACTGGTGTATTTCAGAATAACTGTATAGAATACATTGAGGATGATGAAGAACAAGTGGACATTGAGACTGTAGAAGAGCTCCCTGAGGAAATTAAAATCGCCCACATGAAGAGCACAGCTGTCCATACAGAGATTTTGAAACAGCCGTAAGTCTTATTTTTCTTTGGATTGTTATTTCTTGTATTGTGACCATAAGCAAAACTGAATGTTCTAGTCAAGAGTTCTGGGTAATTGACATACTTCCTTTATTTCTCTAGCTTTTTATCTTATTAGTAGATGAGGAAAGGAGCTGAAATTCAGAGGTAATTAACTTCCTTGTTATTGCTAGGAAACAGTATATAAATGTGAATAACATGCTTTCCGAGCCTGATACATTGGCATTAAAATACTAGTTTTGCTAGTTTGTAGCTATTTAACCTTGGGCAAGTGTGTAATCTTTCTGACTCTTAGATTCTTTACCTGTGAAATGAGGAAAATGCCCTTTTTTAAGGCATTAAATCATATAATATATGAAATAACTAGCATAACTGACACAGTGGATTACTCAATAAAGTTCTTTATCTTTTAAGAATACAGTTGTAAATTCTAAATGTGGTTACTTTGCTAGTTGAACGGGTGAGGTACAGTTAGAAAAATTTTTCTGCCTGTTCAGCTGATGAGATGAAAACACAGAATGATAAGATGACTTAGGAAAAAAATGTTATGCCTTAGTAAACCTTATATTGATTAGGAATTGGGGTATGAGAGAAAGAAGGTAAGAGTTATTTTGTGCCAGACATTGTGCTTTTCAAGTTATTATATCATCAGCTACCTAAAGTAGCAATGAGTTGAGAAAGAGTAATTCTTCACTCCTAGTGAGAAAGTCTAAGGTAGGGATATGGTGGTATTTTTCTTCACTCCAGGGCTATTTGGAAGGTCCTTCAATTACCTGGACTCCCAGTTAGTGCTAGTGGTAAAGAACCTTCCTGCCAATGCAAGCGACACAGGTTCAGTCCCTTGGGTGGAAAGATCCCCTGGAGTAAGAAATTGCACCCCACTCTAGTATTCTTGCCTGGAGAAAACCATGGCTAGAGGAGCCTGGCAGGCCACAGCCCGTGGGGTTGCAAAGAGCTGAACATGACTGAGCACATACAAAACACCTCAGTTGCCTGTTGGTTATGATTGAAAGAATTTAAATCTCTTAAAAACTTAATTAGACTTAAATTCAGTAATATTGCAGGATGTAAGTTCAGTATACTGAAATTGAGTTCTAAAACAATAGCAATAAACAAAAAAAAATTAAAAATACAAAAAAGCTGTTTGGGATTTTTGATAGAATCAATAATATTTTATAAAAGTCTTACACAACTTTTTGATAGAAATTGTGTAAGACTTTTATAAAATGTTATTGAAAGACATTGAAAAAATGAAAAACAAACAAACATTGATGAAGATTTCAATAAACAGATTCCATCTTTATGGACTGGAATAGTAAAGGGCCAGGAATAATTAACAGTTAAAGAGCACAAACTGTAAAGGAACAGATTGTTAAAAATTTCTGTCAGTAAAAAGGTGATTTCAGACTGTAAGGAAAATATTTGCAATATGTGTTAGAGGATTAGTATCAAGGATATAAAATAATTCTTACAAGTCAATAAGAAAACGGTGATCCACGGGCTTCCCTGCTGGTAAAAATCTGCCTGCCAATGCCGGCAACATGGGTTTGGTTCCTAATCCAGGAAGATCCCTCATGCCTTGGAGCAACTAAGTCCATGGGTCACTGCTATCAAGCCTGTGCTCTAGAGTGCAGGAGTTACAACTGCTGAGCCCATGTACTGCAAGTATTGGAGCCCGTGCTCTAGAGCCTGTGTTCCACAAGAGAAGCCACTGCAGTGAGAAGCCTGCAAACTACACAACTAGAGTAGCCCCTGCTCACTGCAACTAGAGAAAAGCCTATGCAGCAATGAAGACGCAGCACAGCCAAAAAGAAATAAATAAGATTAAGTAAATTTTAAAGAAAAAGGAAAGAAAAGTATGATCCAATAGAAAGGTAAGTAATGGATATTGTGGGCAGTTCACAGAAGAGGAAACCTGGACTGCCAATAAACATACACAAATTTGTTCCCCCCTCACAAGTAATTAAGGGAAATAAAGATTAAACCATAATGACGTTACAAATTTGTACCCAGAAGTTTGGCATAAATTGAGATTTCTGAAATAATATTGTCTAGTTGTGGAACAATGGGAACATACTACAGGTGGGGTGGGGGTATGAGTTATTATTACCTCTTTGGGGAGCAGTGCGATGTGACTACAGTTGAAGATGTGCATGCATTTCTTCTATCCATCAGTTCCACTCCTAGATATAGATTCTGGAAGGGTTCACGCACATGTATAAGGGGTCATGTGTGGGGTTGTCCATTCCAGCATTTGCCATTGTGAAAATTTGGATGCAATGTAAATAATTACTAACATACTAAAAAAATAAAATTTAGAGAAGTTATACTTTGGAATACTATATAGCAGTTAAAATGATCAAACTACAAGTATTAACATATCTCATATGTAATGTTGAATGAAACAAATCAGTTGAAGAAAGATACACATTACATATGTTTAAAATGCTACACAATATTTTCTTTTTCAAGATGAATCAGTTACATTCCTAGTAGAACTATATGAGAAGGAAGGAAGGCGGGTATTTTATTTCTTAGGCTGAATGACAGATACCTGGATGTTGATTATGTATTTTGTTTGTACAGTTTTACATGTTTGAAATATTTCACAATTGAAAAATGTAATTTGAAGTTTTAAGGTTTTTTGGGAGAATTTGAGAAAAAAGGATATTGTTGAATAAATCATACTGTCACAAATGGGACTATGGGAAAATAAGCCAGTCACAGTTTAGACAATTAGGGGTGGTTTGAAATAGGTCTTAGATTATTGAATTTTGATAAGTCTTTGGAAAATACTGTCTTTATTTAGGTGCTGTACGCCTGTCTCTGCAGATGAAAAAGCTACTGAAAGGAGTCGAAAGGTATTTACAGAATATTTAATGATAATTGCTCATTTAATAAAATTGATAACATTTGTCCTTACAGGTAAAACATTAGTTACATTAATTATGACTTTTTTCAGGGCTGCTTTTACCAATGAGTTAATATAATCAGCTACCCCCCCTTAATGAAATTACACTACTACTGTTTTTTTTTTTCCTAATTCTACCCGCCCACCCCACCTAGTTGATAGAATAATTTAGAGGAATTAAAATGGGCATGGAATTTGTGAAACTTGTTTTGTTTATTTGAAAACTAATTGTATAATGTGATGATGTGATGTGAAATAGGCTAGCATTCTTTCTTATCTAGACTCCTGATTTTTCCAGTGACCTAAAAAATTACTTGTTATCTGAAATAATGGCTGGCAATTCAGGGAGCAATGAGATTATAAATTTTCTTTGATTTTCTTAATATATTGTGTAGGATATCATGGTACCATGATTAAGCAAGATTTTCTCTATCCTTACTTAACACTGTGGAGGAATTAATTTCAATTTTGAAAAATATATAAGTACAAATTACAGATTGGGAGATAAAAGAGGGCAGAAGAAATGAAAGGATATAAGTACGGATACCCTCGTTTTACAGAGACACTGTCTATTGTGGATGAAATGAGAAATGGAAATAGAATTATATCTCCAAAGGGATCAATAGAAGAACTAAGTGATTTATCTGTATTAGGAAGATGGGATGGTGAGATACAAGAGAGTGGTGAACTGAATTCTTTTCTGCATCAGATCAGATCAGATCAGATCAGTCGCTCAGTCGTGTCCGACTCTTTGCGACCCCATGAATCGCAGCATGCCAGGCCTCCCTGTCCATCACCAACTCCCGGAGTTCACTCAAACTCAAGTCCATCGAGTCGGTGATGCCATCCAGCCATCTCATCCTCTGTCGTCCCCTTCTCTTCCTGCCCCCAATCCTCCCAGCATCAGAGTCTTTTCCAATGAGTCAACTCTTTGCATGAGGTGGCCAAAGTACTGGTGTTTCAGCTTTAGCATCATTCCTTCCAAAGAACACCCAGGACTGATCTTTAGAATGGACTGGTTGGATCTCCTTGCAGTCCAAGGGACTCTAGGGACTCTTTTCTGCATAGCAGGAAGTAAATAGTTAAAAATACTGTTTTTAACTTAGGATATAGACTTAAGAAGCAGAAAAAGCAACTCAAAGAATAAAAGGGGTTGTTTCTAAGGATCCAGGTATACGTGCAAGGCACAGTTGCTTTTCATTATAAGCTCTTTACATTTTTGTATTTTAAACCCGGTATGCATCTACTACTTCTTTAAATGATTTAAAAATAGAATTAGAATAAATAAGAGAGAAAGGAAGCCTAAGGCATCCTGAGAGTTAAGGAAGACTTTCCTGAAAAATGCAAAGGTTTGCATTTAATTGTGAAGTCATAAAGGAGGGTGGAAAGGGATAGGTGCAGGCAACAACCTGTGTAATGACAGGGAGGTGTGGGATTATAGAGTGCTTAGGAAATTTACAGCACTTTGGAATGGTTGGAGACAACAGTGATTTAGGAAGAGTGGCAGTTGACCCTTTCCCAAATTGTAAAGGGTCTTTACAGTATTTAAGAAAACATTTTAAACTTGTTTTCCACTAGTCAAGTTTTTCATGTAATTTGTGTCATAAAAACAACTCTCAATAATAAATTATACACATAAGCTTTTTTAGAGTCCCTCTCTCAATCCCTCATTTGAAAACTGCTGATATTTGAGCTGAGAAGTGATATCACATTAGCATGTTTTAGAATTTACACTGTTGATTTGGAGAAAAGATAGACTGGTAGTAAGAGGACCAACTGAGAGGCTATTAAGATACTCTAGGCAGAAGATGGTTGGTGTCTGATATAGAACAGTGCCATTGGTGTGGTGGAAAGCGAGTAGATGTGAAAGATACTTAGGAGGCAATCTTTTGTTTGGATAGGCTGCACAAGTTCCTCTAAAGCTAAAACCTGATTATTGGAGTGAAAAACTACAGAAAGAAGCAGAAGCTTTTGCATATTATCGCCGGACACACACTGCCAATGAGCGCCGCCGCCGTGGTGAAATGAGAGATCTCTTTGAGAAGTTGAAGATCACATTGGGGTTACTTCATTCTTCGAAGGTTTCCAAAAGTCTCATTCTTACTAGGGTAAGTGTGTAAATGACAGACGAATAAGAGCTTGACTAAAAGAATCTTCTTTAGATACATAAAAGGAAAAGGAAGAAAATTGAAATAGAACTTGTGTTTATCATTTGAATGTGGACTAGTGAGTGTCCAATAATTCCCTTTGGAAGAAAATTCTTATGTTCAATCAGAGTTGCTTTTCATTGAAAGTCAGATTCTGAACCAGCAGAGTTAATTATTCATTTTTAAAATAAAGTTAGAAACTGATAAACTCTATTTACAACAATTTGTGTAAACTTGTTTTCCATAGCACTTAGAAAAGTTTGTTATGGTGAAAGACACAAGACAACTACTATTTTGACATACTTCTAAATGGTTGACAGTCACTTTAAAGGAAACTATAGTATTCAAGCTAGCAGAAGTTTTAATTTTGCATGTAGAATAATAGCTAAGGTAATTTTGTTTCAGTTGCTTATAATTAAAGGTTGGAAGTGTATAAGGCAAGCATTTTATCCCTCTAGAACAAGGTGGTTTCAACCAGATTTTGCTTAGAGTAGGAGTTGATTTTAAAGCTGATTATTAAAATCTAAGCAGAGTAAAATGTTTTGTATCTCCTTGCAGTAGTGAAAATACCACTCAGTGGTGCTCTTTGTAAATAATCACTTTCCCTAGAAGTAGAAGCCAGAAAAGCCTCCTTTTTGGAATTGACTTTTTTTTTTCCACTTGTATAATTTATTATTTAAATTTTTATTAGAGTATAGTTGATTTACAATGTTGTGTTAGTACGTTAGTTAGCTGGTTAGTGAACCAGTTATACATATACATTGTTGTTGTTTAGTCCCTAAGTTGTTTCTGACTCTTTGCAACCCCATGGACTATAGCTCGCCAGGCTCCTCTGTCCGTGGGATTTCCCAGGCAAGAATACTGGAGTTGGTTGCCATCTCCTTCTCAAGGGGAACTTCCCGACCCACAGATCCAACCTGTGTCTCCTGCATTGGCAGACAGATTCTTTACCACTGAGCCACCAGGGTGGCCCATACATGTATATATAGGTACATCCACTCTATTTTAGATTCTTTTCCTGTACAGGCTGTTACAGCGTATTGAATAGGGTTGCCTGTGCTATAAATAGTAGGTTCTTATTAGTTATCTGTTTTATATATAGTAGCACGTATATGTCATTCTCAGTCTTCCAGTTTATTATACCTCCTACCTGTTTCCCCAGTGGTAACCATAAGTTTGTAAAACAATAAAAGTGGTTTTAAATGATATTATAAAGTTCTCTAAAATATTAGATTTAAAAGTTTTTATTAAAGAAATTTGTGTAGACCTTACCTGTTTTTCAGAAAAAGAAAATTGATGGACATGATATTACTATTTCTCTTCTAGGCATTCAGTGAAATTCAGGGGCTAACAGATCAGGCAGACAAGTTAATAGGACAGAAGAATCTCCTGACTCGCAAACGGAATATTTTGATACGGAAAGTATCTTCACTTTCAGGTGAGATAATGGTGAACGATCTCTGGTAAAGGCCATAAATACAGCTTTAGTAAGGAAAATACTTAGTAGATCTTTCAAATACTACTTCATTTGAGTCTTGGTTCCCAGAATTACCATCAGAATTGTCTTTTGACTGGGTGGGACATTTTTTTTTTTTCGATTATAATCACTCTTGACTGCCATAGTTTTGGGGGATATAGTTAAATCAACTGGACTCTATTTCTCATTATTATGTGGGGTCTTTTTTTTTTTTTTTTTAAACTTTACAATATTGTATTAGTTTTGCCAAATATTGAAATGAATCCGCCACAGGTATACCTGCGTTCCCCATCCTGAACCCTCCTCCCTCCTCCCTCCCCTCCCTCCCTCTGGGTCGTCCCAGTGCACCAGCCCCAAGCATCCAGTACCGTGCATTGAACCTGGACTGGCGACTCGTTTCATATATGATATTATACATGTTTCAATGCTATTCTCCCAAATCTCCCCACCCTCTCCCTCTCCCACAGAGTCCATAAGACTGATCTATACATCGGTGTCTCTTTTGCTGTCTTATACACAGGGTTATTGTTACCATCTTTCTAAATTCCATATATATGCGTTAGTATACTGTATTGGTGTTTTTCTTTCTGGCTTACTTCACTCTGTATAATAGGTTCCGGTTTCATCCATCTCATTAGAACTGATTCAAATGTATTCTTTTTAATGGCTGAGTAATACTCCATTGTGTATATGTACCACAGCTTTCTTATCCATTCATCTGCTGATGGGGTCTTATAGAGAGTGACAGTTTATTCCCTCTCAACCTGTAGGTAAGACAGAAGAAGTGGTCCTGAAGAAGCTAGAGTATATTTATGCAAAACAACAAGCAGTAGAGGCACAAAAGAGAAAAAAGAAGATGGGATCAGATGAGTTTGACGTGTCTCCCAGAACTAGCAAACAGCAGGAAGGAGCTTCTGTATCATCTGTAGATCTCGGACAGATGTTTATAAATAACAGAAAGGGGAAGCCTTTGATTCTTTCCAGAAAAAAAGACCAGGCCACAGGTAGGAGGGACATTTCTTTGCTTTCCTTGATGCAGATGAACATTTAGTTTAGTTTAAAGAACTGAACATCTAATCTTGGCCATAATTTTAGTTTTAATTAGATGAAAGATGAGTTGTATTAAAAGCAGAATATTAACTACATTGTATTTCATTTTCTAGCTTTACACACTCAAGCAAATCCTAATAAGTTATCCATCATGGTAATATATAAGACTAATTTCTGGTAGGAGTTTATTTTTGTTAACCAGGCTCTTTTTAATCAGATTGCAGTCTGTCAATGAATTGCTATACAGGAACAAAGTAAATTGGTTTTGATTTCTTACTCTGTCCTATATGATTTTGAAGGTGAGGCTATGTTGACTTTACATTACTTGTTTATATCCTCTGAAAATGGTATATCCTTTTCTACTCTTTTACTCTTTGGATAGCCAAGTGTAGGAACCAAGGAAATCTGGTTTGTTATATCAGCTAAGAAGGTGGAGATGGATACTAAAATATGAGTTAGTTTTCACATTGCACATTCAAGTGATGTTATTGGTACATAAGTAAGGACTTTAGTGACCATTTAGTCCAGTCACCCTGTTTTACAGATGGAAAAACTGAGGTCTAAAAACTTGAAGTAGTTTCTTAGAGGTTTATAGGAAAGCAAACCTAGGGATAAAATAGTGTGTACCTTCATCCTGCTTCACCAGCAAGACCATCAGAAGCATTCCGTTGAAAAAGTGGTTCCGTAGCTCTGTTCCTCAGCAAAAATAAAATTCTGTCCCTTAAGAGAATCAGTGGATAGGTAACCATTACTGAAAAAGCATTCAAAAAGTAAATTGCAAGTTGAAGTTCCCCAACAAATTTGAAATGTCTTGCTTTTTAAGTCAGAGTGTGGTTTTAGGCATGTCTCCTACAATTGCTAGGCTGTACACTAGCATTAATTGAAGGTCTTTTATCCTTAACTAATTTCTGATCTTCTTTACAGAAAATACCTCACCCTCTAATACTCCACACACCTCTGCCAACATTGTGATGACTCCACAAGGGCAATTGCTTACCTTGAAAGGTCCCCTATTCTCAGGACCAGTGGTTACTGTTTCTCCTGCTCTCTTAGAAGGAGATCTGAAACCTCAAGTTGCCAGTAGTGCTGTGGCTCAATCAGGTATTGTCTTAAGTGTTGTCTTCAATGGGTGGTGTAAGAGTTATCTCTGGTATCTCAAAGTGATAGAGAAAGCCTAAGCCTTTGAATGTGTTCTATAGTAATAAAGAGCTGTTGTATTCAAGTCTGTATGAGAGGGTTCTCTCTTTAGAACGTTTGGCTCTATCTGTGGTATTGATTGGTCTTTTTTTTACCTGGGGATGGGAACTATTTTGTGATCTCTCCTAATTTCTAATTGTGTGCTAAGTTGCTTCAGTTGTGTCCAACTCTTTGTGACCCTATGAACTGTAGCCCTCCAGGCTCCTCTGTCCATGGGATTCTCCAGGCAAGAATACTGAAGTGGGTTGCCATGCCCTCCTCCAGGGGATCTTTCCTACCCAGGGATCAAATCCTCCTCTCCTATGTCTCCTGCATTGGCAGGAGGGTTCTTCACCCCTAGCGCCACCTGGGAAGCCCAATTTCTAATTAGGGAAAGAATTTAAAAGATGTGAAAGTAAAAGGAATGTGAGGAGTCATTATTATAGTTTTGGTGTTGATAAACATGTATCAGTTTTGTGTTGTACTCAAAGATGGTACACTCCTACATTACCAACCTGATAAAGTTGGAGCACTCTCTCTTTTGGCAGTGAGGAGTTGAGTTGAAAAGGAAATTTTACTTTGATCATTTAGGTTTTACAAACCTAAATTGCTGTTAAGGTAAAAGGATATCCTTACCAATACTAATACTGCTAAACCCAGTCTGGAGGAGTCATCTTCCTAGAGTGCTGCCTTTAGGGCTTCATCTTTCTGTCAGAGTAGCAGTTATTGGGTGAACAGAATCAAGATGTGTGTCTGCCTCAGGATAAAAAAATAAACTTGGGGAGCATTTATATTAAAAAATTAAATAGAACTTTTATTAATGATGGAATATCAGTGTGTCTTTTGGTTAAATTTTACCTATTTTCTTGTTAGGCTAACTCTGTAATTTGAAAAACTAGCATTTCCTTTCATCTTCCTGCTAAAAGTAGACGGTGAAAATTTAACTCCTTTGAGATGGTTATTGGGTATGAATGGGAGCGAGTGCTTACCACTATAGATAAATGAGTTTTTTTTTTTCTTCCCTAGAAAATGACGACTTATTTATGATGCCAAGAATTGTTAATGTGACATCATTGGCAACAGAGGGAGGTTTGGTAGATATGAGTGGCAGCAAATACCCCCATGAAGTTCCTGATGGCAAGCCACCTGACCACCTGAAAAACACTGTCAGGAGTGAGGATAACTCCTGTGAAGATTTGGGTAGAATCTCTTCCAGAGGCAACCATAGAGATGTCAGAATGACACTGGGTACAGCACAGGTTTATCTGTCACATAAAGATTCTGGTTTTCCACAAATAGTTGATGTTTCCAGTATGCAAGAAGCACAAGAATTCTTACCCAAAAAGATTTCTGGTGATACCAGAGGGAGTCAGCATAAATGGAAAGAGAGTGAATCAAGACGGGAGAGACTGAAGACAAAGGAGTCTCCATTTCATAAATTAAAGATGAAAGATCTCAAAGACTCAAGCATAGAGATGGAATTGAGAAAGGTAGCATCAGCTATAGAGGAAGCAGCATTGGATCCCAGTGAACTGCTAACTAGTATGGAAGATGAGGATGATACTGATGAGACACTGACATCTCTGCTCAATGAGATTGCCTTTCTTAATCAGCAGTTAAATGATGACTCTGTTAGCCTGGCTGAACTGCCTAGCTCTCTGGATACAGAGTTCCCAGGGGATGCTCGCCGGGCTTTCATCAGTAAGCTTCCTCCTGGGAACAGAGCGACTTTCCAGGTTGGCCACTTGGAAACTGGTTTGAAGGAATTGCCTGATGTGCAAGGGGAGAGTGACTCTGTCAGCCCCCTCCTCTTGCACTTGGAAGATGATGACTTTTCTGAGAATGAAAAACAACTTGCAGAACCAGCCTCTGAACCAGATGTACTTAAGATTGTCATTGACTCTGAGATAAAGGATCCCCTCGTTTCCCAGAGGAAAGCGGGGGATGAAGGAAAGAGTGCTTCTGGCGTCCCTGCCGAGCCTGAAAGTGTGTCCTCACCCCCTGTCCTACACATGAAGGGTGGCCTAGAGAACAGCAGCACAGACACCTTGTGGAGGCCCATGCCAAAGTTGGCACCTCTAGGTTTAAAAGTAGCTAATCCTTCCAGTGATACAGAGGGTCAGAGTCTCAAGGTGATGCCTTGTTTGGCACCTGTAGCTGCCAAAGTTGGGTCAGTTGGACACAAAATGAACTTAACAGGGAATGATCAGGAATGCCGGGAGAGCAAGGTGATGCCTACATTGGCACCTGTTGTGGCCAAACTGGGCAACACTGGGGCCTCGCCAAGTTCTGCAGGGAAATGAACTTAGTTGTTCTCAGGCAGAAGCCAGGCTGTGAGGGGGAGCCTCCTTTCTCTGCAGGCACCTGTTTGTGTCATGGAACTGTGATCCTTGACTTTGAAATGTGGTGAATGATGGTAGAGAAAGGGGGTAGGGTGCTGACCTCCGTATAAGAAATTAACTACTATGAAATTCTGATCATGTTAAAATGTGTTACCTCACTTGTGGTGCTGGGTCTCCTCATCCTCTCGAAGAAGATGCGATCCATTACTGAACACGAGGTGCCCCTCTTACCCAAGGAATTTGTAACAAGACTAGGTCCATAGTGGTTCCTAGTTCTTCCCTCCCAGAGTAAAAGCTGCTTGAGACTTAGGAGTTGCTGTGGACTGAACCTTAGCTGATAGCTGTTGTTTTAAGTCTGAAGTCCAAGGAATGTGATGCACTTGTGCAAAGGGATCCAGAAGAGGTAGCTTTTAGTTGGTGTTTCAGAATAGGGGGAGAGAGGATGGGTACCATGGAATACCAAAGTGAAGGACTTAGTATCATTCAACAAAATTTTCTCTTCTTTCATATCCTAAGTAGCTTCCATTCCCTCACCTTTTCAATCAGAATTATAAATCTAAGCCTTCTGGTAAAGTAGGAATGCTTTTAAAAAAGCTTTTATTACTAAGGTAATAATTTTGAGATTTAAAAATTAACTAGTTCTCCCTTACTGTGTTTGGGTGTTGAGAAGACCATTTCACGGTACCAAGGATTTCTACCTTGAATATGTTTTTTGGAGGTAGACATACAGGGAGCCCTTCCCCTTTTCACAAATCACATCACTCAAAAGACATGTAAAATGATAAGCATTCCCTCCCCGTACCAGAGACAGTGGCCAAAACAAAACAAAACAAACTGTGGGGCTGGGTATTTCACAAGTCAAACCAGCCTCCTGGTGCTTGGAGGTTTCATTCACTGTTACCTGCACAGGATGTAAAGAAAAGAAAAGTCACAGTAGGCACTCTTTACCAGGGAAATAAGGCAGTATTTGAATCACAAGATATATTTTTTATTATCTGCTACCATGGATTCAATGATCTGTAGAGCTTTTTCACTCATTAGCTGTCAGGGTATGAAGGTCTGACAGCCTGTAAAGATAAAAAGATATTTATATTTTTGTATAGTTGTTTTCATAGATTTCTCAAAGGCTGAAGTTTTCAACCTAGAAGATGAGATTTGTATTGAGTATAGAAATGATGTTTCCTATCTAGTTTGTAAATAATCATGGTGCACTTGAGGGGTCTCTTGGAAACTCCTGGGGGCAAGAATCACTATTCTGAAAATGTATAGACTGGGATTTAGCTGCTGCATTTTGCCTTTCTTAAATAATTATATTTTGGAATGTAACCCCTGTTCTGTCTTCATTGACAGGATTTGCTTGTGTTGTGAAACAATAACACAAGAGCTTCCAGTGCCTGGGCTGTGCCTAGGCCGTGCTGTTTCTTCTACATCCCCTGCCTTCTTTATCCCAAACCCCACTCAGCATTTCTTCAGAACTAGGTTGTGAAACCAACTTTGGAATGGTCCTAGCCAGTGAATTATTACCTCCGTGGTTGGTTCCCTTTCTAGTAACTCTGGTAATAAACAGATTGAAAAGGGTGGGAAAGTTTCCTCTGCGAATTGCACCGGGAACACATTCTTTGTTGTTTTTTTTATGCTTCTTGCCTTTCTTGACCTCCTCATCAGCCTCCAGCCTTCCCACCTCTAAAGGTTACTGAAGGAGCTTCAAGTAGGTGATGAGTGCCCCTCAGCTTCTCATTATCCCTCCCACTTCTCTTTACCCAGGAGATTTCATTCAATGCCTTAGCCAAGGAATCCAGCACCTGTCTTCCCTGCTAATAACTGTCCTTGGAGATGCTAGTAGTTTAATCCAGGTATAGCAGTTTCCCATTATTTCTTTGCTTGTCTTGTCTTCGTGTTCCCTCCTGACTTTCCAAGGCTCTTAAAGCTTTTGAGGGTCAGCCAAGGAGCAGGCAAGTGAGCGAGTAATCCTCAGGAAAAGAAGGACCATTCTGCTTCTGAACACTGTTCCCTTTTTTAGAAGAAAATAGACAAATAGGTAGTATTCATTTCTTGATGGGAAGATATTTGACTGTTTATGGAAGATTCCAGAGATAGAAATGAGAGATGATCCAGTGTGTTCAAGGAAGGCTGCAGATGTCATTATAAACACCCCCACCCTGCCCCATAATGGTGTTTGCAAGACCTCTTAGAACTAGGGAGTTGTTAGGGCTAATTTGAGGAGGGCTCAGTCTTAAGAACAATCCTACAGTCTTGATAGAAAACTAAAAATCTCCAAAAACTCCAACCCTTTAAACCTTACCCCAGGAGAAACTGATCTATGAAAATTCATGTGTGACTATGAAAGATGTAGTTGAGTGAGGAGTTGAGGAATTGGGAGGATAGTGAGCTCTCACCCTAACTATAAGAAGCATGATCTCAGTAGACCAATAATTCGCCTTTTTATACATCTGTAAATAAATGGAATGTTTTTAAGAATATAATTATGTCAGATTTAGCTTTTTCTTTTATATATTAAATATATATCTTTCTTTTTCTGCTTTTGAAAAATGACTATTTTTTTAGAACCTAAGAACAGAAGAAGTTTGGTCAGTGGGAGAATGTATAAACTTGAAATAAATCAGTTACAATAATTAAAGCAGGACTTGGTGTTGCTAGGTTTGTGCTGAGTTGTAATAGAGGATTCTGATGCTCTGAGACATCTGGGATGGTCACTGAAGGAGTTTAATCATAGAAATTCCTTACTGTTTTCAAAGTTTCTGACATGCCATTTGGGGGAGGTTTTTTGTATTCTATCTTTGCAGCATGTTTTACATGGAGAATTTGAAATTTCATACAACTTGATGGCAAGTATTTGTCTCAAGAAGTCATTCTACAGTGAAGAATGGCTAGCCTCCTAGTACCAGTGTGTGCAGGGTGTAACATACCTGTTACCCATAGTCTTAGTGGCTAAGGACAATAGATGTTCTTAAAGCAAGCTATAGGTTAACTAGTGTCACAGTTTACAAAGAATTTTTATTAAAGGAGTCCTTTAGACATTAAACTACTCTAAGGTCACTAACAGATCAAGTCCAGTTATATAAACTTCATACATAATCACTGTGTGTAATGTTTTTTTCCCCAGAATTATGATGAGATACTAAACAACAGGCCTTTCTATAACAAGTTTGAAACTGTTTTGAACACAGAAGAAAGGCAGACAATCCATATATTATTTGGAGCAGGGTTTAGTAATATAGATAGTTTTTTCCCCCTGATTATACTAGTTGAGATATTGGAATGATATCAGGTGAATTGAGAGGTAAATGCACTTTGAAGATAGTCTGAAAAATGATGACCCTTATTCCTCACACTCAGATTAAAACAAAACAAAAAACAATGCACAGAGGCACAAAGTAGGCACATTTTCAGATACTTTTGTAGAGAATGATTGATAACCAAGAATCAGATTTATTGCACAGAATTGTTGATTTTTAAGAAAATATAAGGGCATCAGTACTTCATGTTGTGTTAGCGCTAATGAAATTTTCCATGAACATGAATTGCTGGATGCAGGGAAAATTAAAGCTGAGGTATATAGACTTACTGCCATTTGGAGAAAAAGTAAAATGCTTTTTTGAAATTAAGTTAGAGGGAAATAATTTGATACATACAACTTTTGAACTGAGGCATAATTGTAGCATTTTGTAGCATATGACTGAACTGCTCTACAAAGATATGCTAAGTGCTGATTAATAGGGATGGAAGTGTGTGGAGGGTGAGAAGGCTAAACCATGGGATGAGTTGAAATTTTGAGACAAATCTAAACTCTACTAAATTCTGTCATTGTAAACTATGCTGTTAGATTTTGTTAAATAAGAAAGCAGTCTTGGAAGCATTGTTTTCAGATCCATCCTGTTTCCAACTGCAAACATTGGTCTCAGCTGTCCCCCAGTGCCTTGCATGTAAAGGTGCTCAATAAATATTTGAATTGATGAGCAACTGTTTAGCCTGTTAGTTTTCTAGGATCTTATAATTGCACCTATTTGTATATTAAGCCTAGGGTAAATTTAAAAATCTGATCTAATTATGGTCGTGAAAACAGACAATTGTATACACCTTTCCTAGACATGTGGAATTTTAGAATCTGACAACCATGTATACATATTGAGGACATAGACAAGTGAATAAAACATGAAATAGCATATGAACAATGAAATATATGTGTAAGGGTCAGCTGCATTTTGGAGGGTGGGATAGCAATTATTTGAAGAAAAGGGAATAATGAGTTTATTCACTTTGGACCTGGGATGATGATTTTCTGAGCCTACAAGCCTATTTCCCAAATTGGTACTTAAAAGTCTACACGGTACATATCCTAGATAGTAAGGTAGGACTCAGTTGTGAAGAATTAAAAATACGTGATGTTGATCCTAGACTGGAAGTATCCAGATTCTAGACTTAAGTCTCTTCATTACACTGTTCTCAGTTGTTTTTTGCCAGATCATCTTAGACAATGAAAGCAGGAGCTTGTATTGTTTCTGTAACTTCAGCTTCAGATGGGAGTAATTTGGGGAACATTTTTCTGAAGAGGATAAACCAAATAGCTTTTGATAGGAAATGACCAATGACTTTCCTGGCCATGAGTGGTTAGGTAAGTGAGAAATGATCCAGATAGAATTAGGGACAGCTCTAATGGGTGGAGGTGAGATTTGCTCGGGAATGCAGCACACAAGTAAGGACACCAGGTGGCACCCTTTATCAGCAGTGCTTCATTGATCCTCCACGCCCCCCTGCCTGCCGCCATGGAGGCAAAATCAGACTAGCAAGGAGTGAAAGGAACCAGCCCCCAGTTTCATACAGTTATGGCTAATGACCTTGACCACCTCCTCCAAATTTGAAAATACCATTTTATATTTCATTACCTCTGCAATGCATGGTTGAAAGGAAGGAAAGGTCATTCCTCTGGTAGCTATTGCCAGTTGGTTTTCCAAGAGGTGACTTCCCTGATCTTTGCTTCTGGTAGCTATTGCCAGCTGGTCTTCCAAGAAGTGACGTTTATGTCAACTTGTTAGCTTTACAGTTCTCACACAAGTATATACCTGTTCTGTCACTTGGCAGTACAAGAGCCACTCACAGCAGTAAGTAGGTTTAAGAGTTTTTCCCTCTTGCTAACATGTCATCTCCCCCAGGGTTCCCCTTAAGTATCTGGATCAGATGGGAGACGTATCAGTGTACTCTTTCTCTGGAGCCCAACTGTTGGAATAGGTTAAGCTTTTTGTAAGGTAATTTCTCTAGCAACTAGGCGGAAAGGCACCTAGAAAACAAACTTAGGTTGAAACACGTATTAAATAATAGGCAAAGGTGTTTCTGTGCACACTCTGCCATCCCCCCAACTTCTCTCCCCCACCCGTTGAGCTAGAAAAACTTTTACTATTGAATCTGGTGCCAACAAGCTTGGCAGTGAAATCGCCAAAGTAACTGTATCAAGGAAAAGGGTTCGTGAGTGAGTTTTGACAGGAACATGGAAAATGGCTGGAGCAACTGGTTAACTGGATGAGAACGAGATGGAACATTGGAGGCTAAAGAAAACATGAAACAAATACGTCCCATCGGCACATTGACCCGATCGCACCCTTCCCGCCTAAAGCTCTCTCCTAGGCTATCAGCTTCTTCCGCCTTCTTCCACCGCGGCCAATCAGGTTGCTTAGTTCAATACACTCCGTAGCGATCGACTTATGAAGAATTATTTCCATGTAGGTCAACTCGCCCGGCAAGCGGCGAGCAGAAATTATTCTAGCCACTTTAAATCCCGGCGCTTGGAAGCAGACTTTATGGCTGTATCCAGTCCTGTAATTCTCAGCTAGGAGTTTCAGCTCGGTCCCTCGGGCCTATTAAAAGCCAACCATAGTGCCGCTGGGGGCGTGGTTACCGTCCTGTTAGGGTTCTGGGAAGTGCGCTTCTCTGGGGGACCAGGCCTGATAATACCATAAAAGGCTTGGTTTTCTCAGTTCTGAAGCCGTGTTCTGACGACCTCCCTCTAGGATCCGTAGTCGCGACTGCATTGTGCGGAATCCGTGGATCCCGGGTGCCCAGTCCTCGCTTCCTAGGCCCTTTCCTGGGCCCCGCCCCATAAGCCGTACTCGTCCACTCTGGGAACGCCCCCGTGCGTAGAGGCCGCGCCCCCTCGTCTCCGCTCCTCCTATCCAGCCGGTGGCTGAGCCCAGACGGTAGTTCGCGTTTTGAGCCGCTCGTGCCACCATAGCTGCTTCTGCCGCTGCCGCAGCGGAGCTGAAATCGCTGAGCGCGATGCCTGAGGGCGCTGCGAGCCGGGCGGCCCTCGCGCCCGGGGGCTGGTGAGGCTGGGCCCGAGCGGGGGCGCTGGCGAGTAGCAGGGGCTTCTGAGGGACCGAAAAGCGAAGGATCTAGGGCTCCCGTGGCGGCCTGAGAGCGAGCTCGGGAGGGTCGTGGGTGGGGGAGGGAGGCCCCCGTGGCAGAAAGGGTTGCAGGGCCAAGACGAGCCCCGCCGGGCTGGGTGTCCCCGCGGCCGCCGGCGCAGGTGCTCACGACCGCTGCGGGGCTCCTTGGTAGCCTCGGTGTCCTCCTCCTTTAGACGCTGCTGTTGCCATGAAAACAATTGGGAGTTAACGGGAATCGGACCAGTCACTAGCCCTTCTAGGGCCCATCTTATCCTTTCAGTTGAACGCCTCTGGCAGGTGTGGGCCTGGCATTTCTTCGCAGCTCAGGCTTTTTAACGCCCCCTTTCCCTGAGTCTGTCCTTAAGGCGTTTTAAGAAACCGCGCAGGGCTTGAAGGTGGGAATGAGGCTAAGGGAGAGGGCAGTTACCTAGAGATAAGAGCTGCAGGCACAGCTTAGGCAGAAGGTAAGGTGGCCTCTACCATCTCAGGTCAGTGAGAGGGCATACTGGAAGGGCCTGTGGAGTGGGAAAGCATTGCCGCTGTTGAGGCAAGTCCCAGGATTGGGCCAGGAGCTGTCCCCGGGGCTCCCCATCATGATGGCTGTGGAGGGGTCAACCATTACCAGCCGGATCAAGAACCTTCTGCGATCCCCGTCCATCAAATTACGCAGGAGTAAGGCAGGAAACCGGCGAGAAGACCTCAGCTCCAAGGTGAGTCCTAGTATTGGGAGCCAACCCTTCCCATCCCTCCTCTCCCCTCCCCTTGTCTGCTCCACGTACATCTTTTACCTTACTCTTTCTGGGGAAAGAGGAGAACTAGAAGCTCATGGTAGCTCTAAAGGACCATCTCTGCCGCTCAAGAAAGCAATTATTTAGTTATAAGGTAAAGGGAAAAGAGCCTCATGGGTGAGCATGCTGAGATTCATCCGCGAAGAGCACGAGGAAGGCAACATGAGGGTTCAATTGTGGCCTCACTACAAACTAAGTCTATGCTTGGGGAAGCCAGTTGATATGCTGACTCAGTTTTCCTTCTTGGAAGAAGGTAGTGAGACCACGTATCCTGTGATGGGCTGAGCTACCACAAGTGTTAAGTGTCACAGCTGGGTTTCTCTAAGACAGTGGTAGCAGAAATGTGCTAAAACACCTTGTCAGAGGAATTGGCTTGGTAAATGCTCTTCCTTGGGGTCAAAACAAATTTACTTGTCTATGCAAGAGACCTGAATTAATTTAACTGGAGTTTCTTGGCTTTTTAGAAAAGGTAACATGCAAGGGGCCAAGTATCTGCCAGCCATGCAAATTCTGGTTTGCCCCTGGACATTGCTCATCTCATTCACTATATCCCACCCTGCTGCAGAAGTTCTCCAGGAACCAAGTCCCCTTCCATCCCCTCACTTGTCTGAGTGGTGGTGTTTATGCTTTCTTCAACTTCTAGAGCCCCACAAGTTTGGGAATACAAAAGCCGACTAAATTTATTTAATCCCTGAGGGAAAGTGGGGCCTTGTTCCCACAGGATCAGATTAGACTTTTGTGTCATATTAGCAGCCTGTAAACACAGTGGCCTTGTGTGGTGCAGGATTGCTACAGGGAGAGGCGTTTGAGACAGCAGCATTTTATTGCCTTGCCTGCATCTCTTCAGAGATGAGTAAACCCAGTGAGGAATGATTTGGAATGCTAATATACAGCATGGCAGAGTTCTGGGAGGACTTAACTCAGATCCCTGTCCCTTAGTGGAAGCTTACTTGGCTTTGGTCACAAATGACCCCCTTTCCTGTATATTCTCTCAGCAGGAATCATATTTGGCCACAAGGTTCCATGGCTGTGGAGAGAGTGACTTTTCCAGGGGCCCTCATTGATCATTGTTCATAATCTCCAAAGGCAGGAGAATGAGCCTGAAACATAGACAACTGTCTTGGATTTGGCTCTGTTCACTTGTTTGTTGTGTTGGATCATTCTTGGTGTTGGAGGCTCTCGTATTCCTGGCTGGTTACTTGGCAATGACCGGCACTGTTAGAGCCATCTTCTTGTATTTTTGGCCTCTTTTTCTGACCCAGAATGATACACGTAATAGAAATGTATGGTGGGATTTTAGTCTTCAGTATTAGTACTTATTGTAATTTTGGTCTGGAATCCAGAAGGTATGGTCACCATTCTTTAAAATTTACTATGTCATTAATCATTAATACATTCAACAAACGTTTATTAAGTGCCAATGATGTGTAGAATCAGTGATGAATAAAACATTATCCTTGCCATCAAAGAGCTTGTGGCTAGTCAGACATGTAAACAAATAATTACAACATGATGTGGCAAATGCTGTCCTGGAAGTATGTATAAAGGTGTTGATGGCAGTACAGGGGAGGGAACCTAAATCAGCTTAGGGGGATTAGGAAAAAACTTTCACCGAGGAAGGGATGCTTGAACAAGAGAAGAGGAGAAGCTCTCCAGGAAAACAGTGAAAACTGGAATCTTTGGCATCACCATTAAACGTCCCCGCTTCACATAGGAATTCAGTGCTTCAAACTGCTTTAAATGGCTTTGTTTGTCCTAGAGCTGTGAATGAAGGAAATACTTAGCTGAAGTTGAATGACCCTTGAATAGTCTGACTGAGCTCGAGTGCCGGTGCATATCTTTAGCACCCAAAACTAGGAGCTGCCTTTGCGTGCCTCAGACCTTGCCTCTTGCAGATGCCCGACTCCCGGCACTCTTTATTGAAGACTACCCGAGATGATTCTAAAAGCCTGCCTTATGGTAACCAACGTAAGACCTGGTGTATAAGGCTTCATGTGCTGCTCTAATATATGGTAGCTGTGGTAACAGTCATAGAGCTTGTGATTCATGGATAACTAACTCTGAAGCAAAATTTGAAGACCAAAAGACATACGTATTTTGTGGCGGTTGGGGGCAAAGAAGGAAGTGACAGAGGGCCTTTATGCAGCTCTTACCTCATATGGCCTGTTGCTTTGAATCATAACTGTTCCTTCTATCTAAAGTAGCCTTTTCACCAAATTCTCCACTTATTTTTAGATCCAACTCTATATTTACTGGAGCCACAGGGCCTTCTCAGACTAGCCCTACCACCTTGGAATCAGTCTCTAATTGTTCTTTATGTATGTCTTCATTTCTTAAGGTCAGGGCCATGTTCTTTATTTCCTTTACATCACCAGGCTTCATACAGTGTAAGGAATGGTCTAAATACTAAATGAATAAATGGATGAGAAAAATTAAAAGATCTCAAATATAGTGAAGGTAAATTCCAGAAGAAGAGCAAATGTTCAGGAGGAATTTGTGACTTCTTTAGAAATCAAAATTAGAAATAATAAAATGTTGAAAAGAAATTTAAAAAAGAAATAGAGACACATCCTATTTAAGTGTGAAGGGCATTAGAGAGAAAGAGAAGTATATATATCCAGAAAGTAGTGCTCATTAAAAGCTTTTTAATTCAGAAGAGACCTAGTTAAAAATATGGTTAAAATATGGTTAAAAGCCAAAGTGAGAGCCAGTAGAGATGGGGATTTAAGTTATTAGAGAGAGTAGGTGAGAGCTGGGATTTCTGTTATATTTTCTCTAAGGGAAGGAAAGAAGTCTCTGCAGTGTAACAGAATTAGAGAAGAGTAATTTGAGGTTTTATGCCAGATCTGCTGAGTCTTGACAAAGTGGAACTCAAGGTTATCAGCTGTAAACACCCTGCAACTTCAAATCCTGTGCAATTTTTCAATTCTTTCTCTCATTTTGGTTGAACTGTGGTTTTCCTTAAGAAGCAAATGTATGTGCTCTTGGTGGCTAAACCTCCCCCTCTTTTCTTAAACTTTCTGAAAGATTTTTATGTGGAAGGAGCTGAGTTGTTTTTCATTTTAACAAAGGACAGAAATGGACTGGAGCCAAGCAAGCAAGATTTAAGTTAGGGATACAAAAGCATTGCTTGTCCTGGAGCGTTGTTAGATTTTGAAGTGAGTAAGGGAGGTTTTGAAATCATCTTCCTTATTAATAGGCATTAGTCCAACCTGCATTATATATTAATATATTATCCCTTTGAAAACAATGGGCGGCTAAGTAACTGCAGCTTTCTTCTGGTTCTCAGTTTTTATAAGTCTAATTTACTCTCCGTCCCCCCCACCCCCATTTCTTTCCCCAATGTTTCTCCTGCCTGACTGTACGGTGGTGCTTTGTGCCTTTTAATATGTGGCAATGAGAAAAATTTGTGTAGGTGAGTTTCATAGAGAAGAAAAAACTGGCAGTAATCTAATTTCACCTTTTGCTTAGTGTTTGAACCCAGATATTAGTATTGTGACTCTATACTCTGCTGATTTGGTAGAGGGGGATCATATTCATTTTCAAAGCATTTATACATCACTGGATTTAGCTTCATGGTGCTCAACTTGGGGGAATGGTCAGGAGAGCTTTAAGACATCAGAATACCTGTGCAGCTTCTAAAAAGTACCCTTTCCTATGCCCCATCCTGTCTATATGGAATCAGAACCTCAGGGGGTAGAGTTTGTTGTTTGTGTATCTATTAAGTTCCACCAGCTGCCCACTGCTGGGTTATGAACCCCTTGGCTTACATGCTAGGTAGGACTCTGACATCTGTTGACTTCATACCCAAGTCCTCATTGAGGGTTCTTGGGAATGTATGAAGCTATCTCAGTAACTATATGCTTCTCCTTGTGTCTTCACAAATCTCCACAGTGTCTTCTGGACTAATTGTTCTGAAACTGCTATATCAGGGATAGATCTGAGAGAAGTGCCCTGTTGTAGGGTCATTTGTAAGGAGCTGATCACTGACTTAACTACAGATGGGCAGGAATTTCCCTTGGGGGCAGAAATAGGAAACTTTATGACAATCCCTGGGTCCTGGCCAGGTTTTTTTTGGTACCATTCCATTACCCACTCCCCTTGGGACTCATAGCAACCCAGAGTTTTTCATGTTTAATACACACTCTCTGGGTTCCCTGCCTAGAATAGATGACCGAGAGGAGAGGCCTCTGTGCCAGCAGCCCTGCCCCTCACCTGTTTTTGTGAGTGAACTTGGGCAAGTTCTTGTTGCATTTTCTGCCTCCAGTATATTCTTCAGTTAAGTCTTGTGAAGTGCTGTGAGCTCCTCAGAACAGGTGGTGTACAGTGAAAAGAGTGAGGTGTCCTCCTGGTCGTGTTCCTTTGATCTCCATTTCCTTTTCCTTCCGGTGCCTGCAGCTGCCCTCAGCCTTCAAAGTAAGTCTCACTGGGGAGACAGAAATTCTTCTCTTCGCAATCAAGCACCCCTTGCTTTGCCGTCTAAAATAGCCCAGTCTCTTCGGGCTCTAAGTTGTCTTGCAGAGCCTCCCCTCATCTACTTGGCCTCCTGCCTTTCAGGGTCTAACAGCACTGCTACTTCTCGCATTTCTTTTCCCTCTCTCAGCTTGTGATTTAGGGCAAGTTTCCCCTGTTGGATCAGGTTGAATGACTGTCTTATTTCTTGCTGATATTTTTAGTATCTTTGGGGCCATTGGTGTTTCTCTTGACTTCCCTCCCTCTTCTCCTTGTTATCTGTGTGTTTTCATTTCTTGACTAATGAGAAAACATTCATATTTAGAAATGAGGCTTCAGCCTGAGCTCTGTACCCTCTCTATCAACCCCCTGAGTCTCAAGTTGGACTTGTGGCTGATATCACTGCCCCTTTGTTTGGAAAACAGTCCAGGGTTTGAAATTTGGGACTGTGTTTATTCACACTAAGCTTCTCTGGGAACATGGCTGTCCCCTTTTGTTCTCAGAGTATCTGTTGATTTTTCCTTCATGTCTAGATTGCTGTGTTAGTAGGGAAAAAAGCTACAGTGTTTTCAGTAGGATTCGTTATATTATACGTCACATTCCCAGTGCTGCCAGCTAAGCCTCTCCTCTGGGCTCTGTTGTTTAATGCAGGACAGGGCCAGGTTTCTATCAGCCTTCTTTTATAATAATTCTCAGTAGGATGTGTAGTGAGAGCTGCCCACCTCTTTGGAAGTTTACTGAATCAAATCTGCATCATAGATTTTACTTTAGTTTCTGTTACCTCTTAAAAAAAAAAAAAAAGAGGGATGGGGAGGGCAAGAAATAAAGTGAGTGTGGTAGACAGACTGGGCAGTGTAGATCCTTAAGGTTGGTATTTTTGGTTGTTCAGATTTTCCAGATCTTGGTTTCCTTCCTCCTGACAGTTGTATCAGCAAGTCCACAGTGCTTCTCAATTGGCCACAGCATTTTCCTCTGGTTTTGAAGGATGCGTCCAGAAGAAAGAGTTCATACTTATCTCCTCTTTGACTTCTGGGGAGAGAATTCCGCCCTCACTCATCTTATCACAGAATGTGATGCTCTGTGTATTGCTTCCCTAGTCTATAAAACAACCTCTCTTCTTAGTTTAGATTTGTTAAGTTTATGCACTTTATCTCTCCTCCTAAACCTGGAATGGAGCTAAACATACTTTCCCTTCCCTGCCCCTACATTCATAGTTGAGATTTAAATATAGCGGAAGATCTTGGAACAACACTTTGTGAAACCACATGGCTGTTTTTATTCTCCCCCCACCTCCACTTTGTCACATTCTCTTTGGGAGGAATCCTGAGAAGGAATTCCTCAGCCTCTTCTGGGTTTGAGCATTGCTTCTCACTCGCACAGAGCTCACTACAATTTCTGACTTCCCGTCATGCCTCTCCTCTCTTTGCTGTCTCTGTTCCTTTAGTGATGCTTCTGGCCGTTTCCCTGTGAGTTTGGCTAACCCATTAAAGGTGCTTGCACAATTGGCACCCCACTACAGTACTCTTGCCTGGAGAATCCCAGGGATGGGGGAGCCTGGTGGGCTGCCGTCTGTAGGGTCGCACAGAGTTGGACACGACTGAAGCGACTTAGCAGCAGCACTTAAAAACTTTAAAAAAAATTGTGGAATAAATATAATAGACATTGAAAAGTTTATGAAATATAATAATATAGCCTTTTTTATTGTGCACAATTATAAAATGATTGCTCATGTAACCACCACCCAAGTCAAGAAACAGAATGCTGCCAAGGTGTTGGTACTTTCTGAAGGATGTGATGCTAAAGGTGTCATTAAGGTGAGATGAGGTTTTTGTCATATGTAATTAAGACGATTTTATTGTTAAAAATTGAAGTACCCGAGGACTTAATCTTGACTAGCTGTTCTTTTACTTTTCAAGTTTCTTTTTCCATCCATTATAGATTTGTGCCATTCCCCATTTCCAGGTAGTATGCTTTTTGGAACCACCCATTCCCAACTTTTGTTGTCCATGCTTCCTGTCTTTATCTTACAATAATAATACTGGAAATTCTAATATTTGTAGTGGTAATAGTGACTAATTTTTATTGAGCTTTTTGCTGTGTACTGTGCTAAGTATATACATACATTATTTAAGTTTCATACCACCCTACTGTAAGTACTGTTACTATCTCCATTTTGTAAATGAGGAAGCTGATGCTAAGAGAGGTGGTTATATATCCAGTGGATGACTGAGCTGTGATTCAAATCTTGGCTGTCTTAACTCCAAAGCCTGATCCTAAACTTTATCCTGTACTCCTCCCGGGGAATCTTCATGTGCAAAATATAACACTGAGCACAGAAATATGCCTAGTATTGCTGCAGCCAAGTGTCACATCTGTGATCAGCTTGAAAAAGAGCAGTACCTTTAAAAATGTACTTTTCCCCCAACATTCCCTATAAAATTAGTTTAATTAACTTCTCAGACTGTTGTTTTAGAACCATCATTCATTAACCCTTGTCCCTGTATGTCCTTGCTCCTCTTCCCACTCCCAACTCCAGATTTCCTGGACTGTATCCCAGCTTCTCATGCTGTGGTATCCTTAGAAAATGTACAGCTTGTGGGGTTCTGTGGGTCCGCGAATGTCAAGATGACAGGGCACAGCTGTGTGGTTCCAGATGACGATAAGCCACAAGCAGTTGCTGCTTCTCTCTCGGGGTTGGAGCGAGGTCGGGGAGTGAAGTGGAGACCAACTGATGCCTTGGTTGTGTGTGTGTGTGTGTGTGTGTGTGTGTGTGTGTGTGTATAGGGGGGTATCATGAGGCTTTAAACTGTTTTTTTCCTAGATGGCAGTTGATTGTGTAGCTTATACTCCTGGTGGCTTGCTAGTACTACCTACCCCAAATCTCTCCCTCATCACCCCAGTTCTCCACCTCTGTTACCTTGTAGCTGTCCCTATGCAAACTGACCTTGTCTTTGAAGTTGTGGAGAGTCACTGAGTTGAAATGCCTGTTTTCTGTGAAAGAAACTGAATCTGGAATATCCTGTGTCGGGGCTGACCTGGGTGATGATAGCTGGGGTTCAGTGAACATGAAAATAAGCAAAAATAACATCATTTGCCCACCTGATTCTGTTTGGCTGGGCAGGCTCCAGGTTTGCTAAGTTCCTTGAGCAAGTGCCTTGCCTCACTTGATGTGAAATTTGTATTCTCTTGATTTATTTCCTCAAGTAGGCAACAGTGATAACATCAGGGGTGCAAAAGCAAGGGATCTTAATGCATGCTTTCCTGCAGCTGGCCTAGTTAATCCTGAGGAGAGGAAGCCCCAAGCTACTTTGTGATCATGAAGGAGGGGTTGAGAGCATGCTCAGAAACCTTGACTCTTGCCATCACTCAACTACTGCCTGGAGGAAGGCAAGCAGCTGCTTGTCAGGATTTAACATGCAACAGGCAGGCTGCGGGCTTGCTTGCCTCTGGGACCCTGACACTACTGGTCAGCTTCTAGCTGGAAAAATACACTATCTTTGCACAATGTGATGGTTTTCATATGACATAATAACCTGCTGCTGATTTTCTAAACATGCCCTTTCTCCTTAGGATGTCCTTCTGTCCCCAGGCTGCTTTGGTCTCCCTTCTGAGGCCGCCATGCCACTGTGGTAGAGACTTTCCCTCCTAGCAAACCCAGAAATGGCTAGGGAACAGGGCTTCCAGGAGTTAACGTATAGACAAATTAACGAGTGGGGGCAAGAGGCCAGGGGCCTTGCTGAGATGCAGGTTAAGATTCAGACCCACCCCAAGACTCTGCAGTACCACCAGGCTCCCAAGTGGTGCCCACCATACTTCCAGTTGCGTGCTGGGAGTGGGTGTGGGTGTGAGGGGATTGGTGGTAGAGCGTAGTGGGGGCTGGTGGGACAGCTTCCTCACTTCTGAGGGCACTGATTTCTCTCTCATTTGTAAAACTGGAATACTTACAGCTTCCTCCCAGGGCTGTTGTGAGGATTAAATGAGGTTTAATGAACGTGAAAGCACAGTATAAAAGCTAAATAAGGTTACAGCTGTTACGGGGTTGCTAGTGTTATCAGGGTCCATAGATTTCTAGAATATCCAGGAATTTGTTTCTGATTTGCTGGCAAAATATTCGTTCAAGTTCCCATTTGTGAGAAGTCCTTTTTTGCAGGTTCAGCTTCTGTTCCAACGTTGAATCATCCTCCGTGCACCTTTATGCTGTGTCCTTTGCCTTGCCAATATTAACTTGTACCGACCGTGCTTTAACTAAGGACCAAAAAGAATGGCTTAGCAAATATTCTTTTTGATACCAGCTACTGTGTAATGTATTTCAGGGCTATGGATATGTTTTTTGGGAATGAAAAAACATCAAACTAGTGAACCGGGAGTGGGGAGAGTCCTAATTTACTGTGTCTGATTGAAGATCACTGGAGTAATAAGCATGCTTTTTAGCAGCAATAGCATCTATAGAAACAAATAGAACTTTTTTCTTCTTTGGGAGCTAATTCATTTATGTTGGGAAATAATTTGGGAAGTGAATTAGTCTTAGAGCTTCCTTTCAGACTACGAATTTAAAGGCAGAGTGAAAATGCATTAATTTTATGACCCATTGTTTTGAGTTTCTATACGGGACAAGAGTGAAATAACCTGTTTAAATAATTTTTGCTTAAAGAAAATATATCTGAAGATGGGGGGACACAAGTGCATTCATACCCTTCACTATCGGTGAAAGCAGAGACTGACCTAACCGTTTTTTTAAAGGACAACTTGGTAATATCCTTTAGAAGGAAAATTTACATATTCATCTCTTGATCTAGCAGTTATAGTTCTGGGATTTTATTCTATGCAAACATTCACACCACACAAAAGTATATATAACTGAACTTTTTGTTGTTAGGGAGCATTATTCACAGTAGTAAAATCTTTGAAGTAACCATCAATAGGGGATTGATGTATATCCATAAAATGAAATACCTTGTACTTGTTGGAAAAAATGAGGTCAACCTATGTATACTGACACGAGAGAGTATACAAAACCTATTATGTGACAAAAAGCAAACTGTGCAACAGCTTTTATGTTAATGATTATTTATATTTTGTTAAGACATGTATGTTAGTATGTGCATAGAAAAAATTGTGTGGCTATGAATACCAAATTGTTGTTAAAATTGGTTACCTCAGGGAGGGAGAGTAGATTATGCTGGACATTCACTATCTACATTTCTATATTTCTGTAATGTTGGAATTTTTTTACAATGAGTCTGTGTTATTTTTGTAAGTAGAAAAAAACAATAAAGATAAAAGTCTCTCCAATTTAAACGTGTATTTCATACTTAAATCTAAAATGTTTAAATTTAAAAATCTGTATACTCATTTTATGCACAAATGTTGGAAAATATATCTGGTATAATAAACTTTGTTTCTTTTAGTATTAATAATAAGATATAAAAATATCTTTCCACAAATTCATCATTAACTTCTTGAATTTGAGATAATCCATTTCTGATATCTTTAAAAATATTTCCTTGGTTAGTTTTGGTAAACAAAATATCTTTTTATACTTTCTGAAATATATGTGCTTTCTGAAAAGATTTTTTTTTACATAATATAGAGAAACATAAAGAAGAAAACAGGCCATTCATAATTCTAACATCCAGAGTAACTACTCATAGCTATATCCATTTCTGATTAAAAAGGACAGGTAAAGCTCTTTTAAAATAATAGTTGTTACTTTTATTAAGCAAAAATCTAAATCTTTTTTTGGACTTGTTAATTATAATTTAAGTCAGATTTATGAAGAGCCATGCCATGCATGTATTTACTAAAGTCAGGGGTAACAGTGTTTTGTTTGTAATCATTTAAGGCGCATGGATTATTCCATTTAGTCCTTCCCTACTCTTTCTGGAAAGGCACCAAAATCCTGCTTCCGGCTCCAACTTCTAGGATTGACTGTGATAGATGGAGGATTCTCTAGGAGATTAAAGAATTTACTAAGTAAAATAAACTAAAGAATATTCACAAATATTTTTAAAGTGCTAAAAGTGGATTCAAGGAATTCTCTGATGGTTCAGTGGTTACAGCTCCATGCTTTCACTGCCACGGGCATGGGTTCAATTGTTGGTTGGAGAACTAAGATCCCACAAGCCACGTGGCGCAGCCAGACAAAATAAGTAAAAGGTAAAAATGGATTCAACAGATACACTCTATTAAACATTGTGCCCTGTGCTATAAGCATAGAATTGTATGAGACACAGTCTTTGCCTTCCAGGAGATTATGGAGTAGTAGGAGAGAGAAGACAAATCCATAAAGAACTTCTGTACAAGATACTAAGTAACATATGCCATGTAAATGGTGAAAATTAAGTGCTGCTCTAAGAATACCAAGGAGGGAGGAGTCACTTCTGGCCAGGGTGAACACAGAAAGAATCATAGGGGATGTGATATTTGAGCCGGTTCTTAAAGGAAGGGTAGGGTTTCAGTGTGGGGTGGTGGATGCAAGGGAAGGGCATTCCAGGCAGAAGAATATAAACTAAAGCCCTGGAGCTCCTTTCCAGAATAATGAGTAATCCAGATTGACAAATACACATGATTCATATGGTGAGTAGAAGGAAATAGAATTAGAATGATAGGGCCCATTGACAGATGGATTCTAGGCTAAGACACTATAATTTGTTCAGTTGGCGTTAGGGAATCATTGGTTCAGAAGGTAAAGAATCTACCTGCAGTGTGGGAGACCTGGGTTCGATCCCTGTGTTGGGAAGATCCCCTGGAGGAGGGCATGGCAACTCACTCCAGTATTCTTGCCTGGAGAATCCCCATGATTACCAGAGAAGCCTGTAGGGCTACAGTCCATGGGGTCACAAAGAGTTGGACAGGACTGAGCAACTAAGTACAGCACAAGGAGTCATTGAAGGCTTCCCTGGTAACTCAGCAGGTAAAGAATCTGCCTGCCATGCAGGAGACCCCGGTTCAATTCCTGGGTTGGGAAGATCCCTTGGAGGAGGGCATGGCAACTCATCTAGTATTCTTGCCTGGAGAATCCCCATGGACAGAGGAGTCTGGTGGGCTACAGTCCATGGGATTGCAAAGAGACGGACACAATGGAGAGACTAAGCACAGCACGAGTCATTGAAAGTTTTTGAGTAGAGTAGGGACATGATCATAGCTATACTACGGAAGGATTATTTTGATGGGTTGGGGAGGGGAGGGCAGAGTCTGCAGTAAGGAGATTGATTAGAAAGCCATCACCATATTCAGGAATATGGTGCTGAAGGCCTCAACCAGGGTGTTGGTGTTAGCAATGGAAAGGAAAGTGTTAGTTGCTCAGTCATGACTCTTTTGTGACCCCCATGGACTGTAACCCACCAGGCTCCCTCTGTCCATGGAATTCTCCAGGCAGAAATACTGGAGTGGGTTGCCATTCCTTTCTCTAGGGAATCTTCCCTATTCAGGAATTGAACCCAGGTCTCCTGAATGGCAGGTGGATTCTTTACTGTCTGAGTCACCAAGGAAGCCTAGAGGAAGGCAAGTCAGCATTTTATAGAGAATAACACATTGAAATGATCTTCCTTCTTCAAAGAGAGTCCCATGGCACATGTTGGAGTGATTGCAGGGGCACTGAGCGTCCTCTCCACTCCACATGTCCTAGAACACACAATTACCTTGAACGGTTAGTCCAGATAAAGAACAGTTAGTACTCTCCCTCGTTACAAAGTTTGGAAACCAAGAGATTAAGAAAACTCAGGGATGGAGAGATGGTGAATGAAGAAGAATCAGACCCTTCTTGATCAGATTTTTTAGGTCATAAGGCTTTGTTTGTGGTTCCGGTATTATTATAGCAAGGACTGACCTTAGTGAGGGAAAAAAAAAAATTTTTTTTCCCTTTATTCTGGTTGCTTAAATTGAGGTGTCTCCTATCCTTGCCTTTCTGATAACTGGAAGGGAAAGGGAAGGTAGGAATATTGCCCTGTACCAGGCACTGTGTTATTCAAGCTGTGCTTTGAAATTGGCTATTGGTTATATTATACTTGAGTCGTTTGGCTAAAGGCCCCTCATTCCCTCTCTTCTGGTCTGAGGTCCGGTGCCATCCTTAGCTCCTCTATCTGCACATGAAAATGCTTCTGACCCTGTCAATGTCAGTTTCCTTGGAAATAGGTGTCAGCCGTCTATGCTGTAGGTTCTAGAGCCAGCTGGACACGGGTAAGCTGTGACAACGTGGGGTACTCTGACATCGGAAGACCCTTTGTTACTCTTTTTTCTCTGCAACATCTCAGAGAGGAAAGGTCAGAACCCATTTTTATTATTTTTTTTTCAGTTTATGTATTTATTTTTTTACTTTACAACGTTGTGTTGGTTTTGTCATACATTGGCATGAATCTGCCATGGGTGTACATGTGTTCCCCATCCTGAACCCCTCTCTCACCTCCCTCCCCATCCCATCCCTCTGGGTCATCCCAGTGCACCAGTCCTGAGCACCCTGTATCATGCACCTGGACTGGTGGTTCGTTTCACATATGATAATTTACATGTTTCAATGCCATTCTCCCATATCATCCCACCCTCGCCCTCTCCCACAGAGTCCAAAAGACTGTTCTATACATCTGTGTCTCTTTTGTTGTCTCGCATACAGGTTATCGTTACCATCTTTCTAAATTCCACACATATGCGTTAGTATACTGTATTGGTGTAGAACCCACTTATAGACCCAGTTACATTACTGATAAGGGCTGCTACTTTAAAAAAACAAACATTAACACAGGCAGGAGAGGACCCTGTTGCCTCTCTACTTCCTCCTGCGCCCTTTGCCTTCGATCCTGGTGCTCAGACCTGTCCCCACTGCCTTCACGATGGTGTGGCGACTTCCTTGTGTGCTCGTCAGAAGTGACAACATTTTGGTGGTTTGGGAGAACCTGAGCTCCCTCCTTGGTCACCATGATTTCTGAAACCAGACAGACCTATGTTTGAATCCTGGTTCTTCCATTCACTAATTACCTGACTCCTTTATCTCTGAGATGGAGCTAATACTAGTCCTTCATCAAGTTGTAAAGAGTATTAGAAGAGATGATCTTTCGAAGTGTTTAGCACAGTTGTTGGCACAGAGTACACATTCAATAGATGGTATCTGGTATAGTTGTAGATCCTCTTTCTGCCCAAGACCCTTTGCACCCTATGAATCTGGGTATTCTGAAGAATAAGACTACTCGGAATGTTGTTTTTTTCCTCCCTAGTCACAGGAGGAGGGGTTGAAATTTGAAAATAAAAAGGCAAAATGCTTTAATTGAATAGTTCCCTACCCTATCAATCACTGGAACCTCCTGGAGAGCTTTAATAAGCAGCTTCACCTCGACCCCACCCTCCCATAGCTGTTGATCAGGAATCTTGCAGAGGCAGGGTCTGGGTAAAAGGTGGGGACTGCTTTGTGAACAAAACTTAGTAAGCCCTCTGAGTAGTTTTACTGACGGGGCAGAATTGGGAACCTCTGTTCTCTAGTCCCCAGGGGCTTATTGGCTAAAGGATTTCTAAGGTCACCTCTTCTCAAACAGTGGCAGACTCACCTTCCTTAGTTGCTGAGACTGTTTTAATCCTAGCACTGCAGAATTGGCTCAATTCCAACTAATCTTGAGCTCTAGTGAGGGGACTGGGTTTTTCTGTCATAGTGGAAGTTATTTGTCTCAGAGACTTCATGGCATAGACAGTAGAACTGGAAATTGTCCATATGGGGTAGAGACCAGGAGCAGAGTGGAGAGGCAGGGTTTGTTCTACACTCTTGGAGTGGCCATTGTGTCTCTTCCTGCCTCTCACCAGCTGGCCCTTTGCATTCTGAACAAACAGGAGTGAGCGAGCTTGGGCCTGATACCTGCTTCCCCCTTCCCTCTCCCAGGGCTGGTCACTGGGTCTTTGCCCAGCTGGCTAAGTCCCTGCACAGAGCCTCCTGGCCTTGAACTTTCTTTGTGGCTTTTGTATAAGTGGCAATTCTCAGAATCTGGTGGAGAATCTGCTTTGTGAGATTAGAGTGTAGTGTGTGGGCAAGAGACAGGCGTAGTTATTCTTAACCTGCAGGAAGGGAGGGAAATGCAGAGAGGGCTCTGCCTCTGTCAGGTCTGTGACATGCTTGTTTATAGAAATAGCAAGCCCATAGTTTGGCTGGAATGACTTATAACTTAGGTATTTGTAACTTGTATTGAGTGGGATTGAGAAGTAGAGAAAGGGTGAAGGGGGAAGAAAGAAACTGATGGCAACAAAACATAGCAAGCAAAACAGCATCCTCTCAGTCGCGTCACGGGGGTTTCTTTATCATTCTGAAGTCAGCTGAATCCTAGATGACCCTGGCCTTTTGTAGCTCTGGCCTCTTAGTTTTCTCTCGGGGGAGCAGCTGCTTTCTTCAGGGAGCACCACAGACTCCCTGTTGTAGTCCCTCACACCAAGAGTGCAAGGACAGATCAGAATCACGTACACCGTGGGCTCCATAGAAGCCCTTCCCTGGCAGTGCTGTTGTCTTGCCTCCACACACTGAATCTTTCATTGGCTGGTGCCTCTCTTCTAGCATGTAGACTGATCAGATCTAGGGACTAGAGAGACACCAGAAGAGTTTAGAAGGCCTTATGCAGAGTTCCTGAGATCAAGTGTTTGCGGGGGTGGGGGGTGGGACGGCTTGGGACCCTGTGCTGTGCCACCAGTTTTGCAGATGGCTTTGGAGTCCATTTCTTGCTTCCTTCACTTCTTTTTAGCACTTACATTAACTATCCCTTCCTTCTGATAACTCTCCCTTTCATTAGCTTCCTGGTTCTCCTCTCTTTCTAACTGCCTGAGATCTCATTGTTCCCATACTCCAAAAACAGCTACTCCCCACATTTCTGCCCACCAGCCTCACTCTCTCTCCCCTCCGTCTCCTCCCATCTCATTGCATTTCAGTGGTGGCTTTCACCTCCATATAAATAATTTTCAGATATCTGTTTCTAGTCCTTACCTCTCTCCCAAGCATCAATTCCATGTGTATGTTGCTAAGCTAAATTGAATGTTTATAGTAGTGTAGTAGTGTTATTCGCTCAGTTGTGTCCGACTCTTTCCAACCCCGTGAACTATATAGCCCGCCAGGCTTCTCTGTCTATTGGATTTCCCAGGCAAGAATACTGAAGTGGGTTGCCATTTCCTTCTCAAGGGTATCTTCTTGACCCAGGGATCGAACCTGGGTCTCCCACATTGCAGGCAGATTCTTTACCATCTGAGCCACCAGGGAAACCCCAAATGTTTTGTGGTTCCTACAAAATATTCCTGAAGCGCCATAGATTCGACACATCTAAAACCGACATCAACAGTTCCCATCCTCCCGCTCTGTCCAGACCCCCTTTCTCTGATCATGGTACCATTTCTTATCATAGCACCACCTTGTTCCCTGTCTCTGAAGTTCAAAATTTGAGTCTTTTGTCTTTTTTCTACAGGGTTGTACAGTGCCTAGTCTTGCCAATTCTGTTTGCTTTGTCACTTTCTCCTTTGTCATTATTTCTTTTCTACTCTCACTATCTCTATGCTGGTCTAGATCCTTACTACTCTTCACTTGAGCTATCGTAATAGTCTCCTATATGGGCTCCCTGCCTGAGCTGTGCTTTGATGTATATAGCTTTGATTATGTCCCTGGTTTGAAACCCTCCTGGGGCTTCCCAGAGTCTCCAAAAGACCTGACTTAGTTTGATAACCAGGGCCTTCCTGATCTGGTTGCAGTCTACCTTTTCTGACCTAACTCTCCTGCAGAAAGTCCTTGCTTTCACTGTTGCTGCTGTTTGCCTTCTGCCAAACTCATTCATGCAGCTTCTTCTACTGAGAATTCCTTCTCTCTATATGTCCATCTGTCAAAATCCTATCCTCACTGCAAGGCCCAGGTCACATTCCATCTAATCTTCCAGGAAAGCTCATTGATTCCCTTTCCTGATCCTGTTCAGAAACCACCTCTCTTCCTCCTCTTGGAGCACTTCATATCTTTCTTATGACCCTATCACTTGCTGGATTGCTCTGTAGTATGTCATTGATCTTCCCTATTGGATTTTGAGGATAGAGGGTTGAGTCTGTACTCTGCATTTTAGGACTCTAACAGCATCCCAGTGACTTTCACACATTTTAAAGAACAACTCATATTAAGAAATGTGCTTTACATTGTGACCCAGTGCACACACACATACCCCTGAAATAAAGTGTCATGATCAGTACTTACCATTACTACATGCCATGAGGTCTGTTTTTTGTTCTAGCTATTCATTACCTATTAAATCAATTTCAGATCCCATTAATAGGCTGCAGTCTGCATTCTGGAAAATACTGTTCTATGGAGAATGAATGAGTAGTCCTGTCTATTGCCTCTGAGCCACCTGTTTTTTCCATCTACTTTAATGAGAGCCAGAAGAGCTCTTAAACAGTTGGCTTTAGTCTTTCCTTCTCTCTTGGGAATAGGCAATTATGAAGTTATCCCTTTATCTCATTACAGTGAGGAATGATTCTGCTTTCCTTCTTTCTCTTAGGAGGATGCAATACTGCCCTGCCTAGTGCACGTTGGGAGGGGTGGGCATTCAAGCCTTCCTTTGCAGTGTGTCTGTAGTAATTCTGCCCTCCTGCAACCTTGCTGCTGGGGAAAGATGACACCTTCTTTCTGGCTGGTTTAGGCTTTCCTCCATCTCAACACTCTCCACCTGCCCAAGGAGTGGCTGGGTCACAACTTGAGTATTCTCCCTGCTTCTGGGCTATGTTTCAGATGTGGAGGAGAGCACTGCAGAGTCCAGAGGTGGTGCCCTCTTCTTAATTCTGAGTTTTCAATTGCCCTTGATGTTCCTAGAACTGTATATGTATCGGGGTGCCAGCTGCATGGGCCAGAATCAATTACCTGCACTGGTGTATCTATGGAGCTGTATTTCATTGACATTTGGGCCATGAGGATTTGGAGCTGAAGTTCCTATCAGAACTTGGGGCCCCATCCCTGACTTTGAGGACAGCTATTTTCTCACAGGGCCTGATCCCTGCCTCATTTTCCTCAAATGATGCTCGAGGCCAGAACTCTGTTGCTGGTAGGCTTGCTTCCTTATGAAGAGATGCTATAGTATACAGGAGGGGCTAGTTATTGGTTCCCAAGGTGTGGTCAGAGAATCCCTGGGGTCCCCAAAACCCTTTAAGGGCATCTCTGTGGTCTCCTCTTTTCCAATTACATATACAGATAAGGCCAGATTTTCTTTATCTTCACCTAAAATAACATATCATAGCAGATTGCATGCAGATGCAGATATGAGAATCCAGTTGTTTTCTATTGAGCCAGACATTAGAGAGATTGGGAAAAATGTTAAACAGCGCCACTCTTCTCACTAAATGTTTTTGATTTTGTTTTGGAAGCTAGAGTTACTTTTAATAAAAGTGTTAACATGGAATGGGGTTTTTTTATTACTTTTGAACAAATTAAATAATTTCAGTATTTCCATTGTAATTTCTAATATAACCAGTATTGATATTTATAACTTATATAAACAAAAGCTCTTTGGGTCTTTGATAATTTCTAAGAGTGTAAGGAAACCAAAGCACGTAAGAGACCAACCAAAACGTGTGAAAATTGCTGGGCTAGGTCATACCATGGTAACAAATCTCCTCACCATCTGCCCGACTTAACAGATAGTTTATTTCTTGTTCCCGCTTGTGTTCACTGTGGGTCAGCATGGGCACTCTGTTCATCAGTCACTCAGGGACCCAGGCTGAGGGGGCTGTCTCATCACCTGTGGCCAGGCTTAGCAGTCAGGAGACGGGCTGTGTGCAGTAGTCCTTGAAAACTTCCACCAGAAGAAAGTGGTGTGTCGGGAGCATTGCAAATGCAACACAGCCTGACAAACACTGAAGTGAGGAACCTAAATCCAGTAAAAACAGATTCTTGAGTTCTCTGTTGCCCTTCCCCTCACATTGCTGGGCCAGCAGGTGCCAACGAAGTGGCTTGAGGATAAAGAGAAGTCAGGGATGTAAACTATAGAAGGATGTTGCTCATAAGGTGCTGAGCTCCACACCACATCCTGGACCATATCTTTTCTGTCTTTTAAACTTCTACTGTGCAGTATTTAAGACATACACTAAGTACACGTGGAATAATGAACAGTTGTGTGCCCACCATCAACTTAAGAAACAAAATGTCACCCGTACCATTAACCTCCCTTTGTACTCGTCCTCTTCTGGACATGGTCTTTCTGTCACAGCCAGTTTTACTTTATTATTATTTTTCAGCCATGCAGGTTGAGGGATCTTAGTTCTCTGACCAGGGATTGAACCTGTGCCATGGCAGTGAAAGCACCGACTCCTCACCACTGGACAACCAGGGAACTGCTACACACCCAGTTTTAGATACTTTGTGGAGAGCAACTCTACTGGCCTGAAAACCCCAGTTTTCTTGTGCTTCCCATCTCTGTTGTTTCACTGTTGCCAGAGCCTCTGCCATGCATTTACTTATTCATCAAATATTTATCAAGTGCCCATTTTGTGCCAGGCACTGTTTAAAGTGCTAGGGATGCATCAGGGAGGGGCAGCAACTTAGGCCATGCCCTTGAGGAGCTCCTGTTATGGTAGAGGAGACAGACAGTAAGGATGTGGACAAAGAATCCATGTCGGGTCACTGCCTGACTCTTACGTACGATGAAGGAAAGTAAAGCAGGATAGGTTGGGTATAGAGGAATAGCAGTAAAGCCAGTCTGGAAAGCTTTCTCTGAGGAGACCTTTGAGCAAAGACCCGAGTGAATTAGCTGAGTGAGTAGTTGAAGGAAGAGCATTTTAGTGTAAGAAATAAATAGCACACGCAGAGAACCGGAAGCTAGAATCTCCTTGTGGTGCTTAAGGCAGCCAGGATGGTTGGAGTGGAATAAGGGAGGGGAAGTGAAGGAAATGAGGTCAAAGAGGTAGCCAGGGGCCAGGTGACTCAGGATTCTGTAAACCAGGGTAAAGACGTTGGATTTAAACTTAAGGATGGGGAACAGTTGGAGGCATTTGAGCAGCATAACGACACGAACTCCCATCTTTCTTAAAAGAAGCACGGTGGCCAGCCATGTTGAGAAAAAAGCTATAGGAAGCAAGGCCGGAAGCAGAGAGAACACATGGGGCTTACAGCCATAGTCCATGGCAGAGAGGAAGGTTGCTTGAGCTTAGTGTTGCGTTGGTAAATGTTTACACACTCTCTGAGGGGCAAAGAGGGGCCCAGCTTGTAGTGCTGTCTGATTTCATGGTGTCAGTGCTCCTGTCTTGGTGATTTCAAGCTACCAGTGTGCTCTCGCTGTGTATGGAGCTGGGGCAGAGGTTCACAGTCACTCTCCCGAGGCAGTGCGAGCCACCGTAGCACCCCGCTGCTTGAACTTGGGCCTTCTCAGCCTGGGGTGTGTTTGCAAAGGGGTGTCCAGGCTTGTCTCCGTTTCCTAGGGTAGATGGAAGCTGTCCCAGGAAGGGGTATGGAGAGGGTTATGAGAGGAGAGAGTCAGTTCCTGAGGTCTGTTGCCCAGGAGCCTCGCAGGATAAGCCTAGACATTGGAAGCCCTGCAAGAGCTCTGGACTCTCAGATCTTTGAAAGTGGAGCTCAGCCCCAAACCTCCCTGCAAACAGGAAGCTGGTTTGAGTTAGAACATAAAATAAAAACCAGCTGATGCCCCTGAATGTTTTTCCCCTGCTCCTCCCCCTCCACAGAGCCAAAGGAAACTGCCTTTTTTTCCCCCTGGATAGCTGCTCAGAAAGCCAGGAGAAGCCAAAACTCATAAATCCTTTGAAAATCGTCCAAGTTTTGAGCCTGGGCGAGCTCCTGTCCGTGGGGTTTCCTAGCCCGGATGTCTGCTCTCCTGCCGAGAGTCCTAGGAGGAAAGTGACAGAGGAGCACAGGGGTGGCAGGGACCACGGCTGAATCCCAGGCCCAGTGGGGGAGATGGTCCTTAGCAGGGTCCCAGACTGCCACTTCAGTCCACTTATAGGGCACGAAATCAGTTACGTGGGCCAAGACCAGAATTACTTTTTAATGAAATGGAATATAATACAAACTGGAGTATATCACACGCAACAAGAGTTAACTATTGTTCTGTGAAACTTTCATTTCAGCTTTATGAACAAGCTCACACATGCATGTATGTTTACCCTGGATCAAGCTGTAAACTGTCTCTTAACATGGGTTGTGGTCGAAATCATTTGATAAACACTGGTCTTTGAGGTCTGAGTAACACATATCTCCTTCCTGCTTTATATTGCTGCTGAAAACTCCAAGCTAGTTCCAGAATTAATTCTCTGTGGAACTGGATCATCTACCCACAAAACACCTACCCAAATTCCTGTCAGAGGGAAGGCAAGCTGAGAACCAACAGACTGGTCTAATTCTTTGGGACCAAAGCTGAAGCATAAGGGAGGGATTGATGCAAATATGAATCCAAAGGATTTGCCTGAAATCAGATTAGCTTGGAGAGAATAGGAGTTGAGCCTCGTTTTTAGCTCAGCCCTTGCTTTGGTGACCTTTCTCATCTATGTGGGTAATGCTGGCCTCAGGCTCCTCTTTCTCTGCAGTAGGCAGTTGGCGCAGCAGGAATGTTCCTGAGCACCCCTCCCTCAGCAATAGCCAGAGGCACAGTGCCAGGATGGGGGCGATGCTATGAACTGAGCACTCCCAGGCTTCCCCAGGGTTGTTCGGTGTTCTCCAGTCTGTGTGCAGTGCTCAGACCTTTGAGAAAGGTTGACTGGGTGCCCAGGGGTGGGGGAGGATTGCTAAGCTGAGAAGAAGTGTGTAAAGAGGCATGTTAGAGCAAAGTATCAAGAATGTCTAGAGCAAACGAAAGTTAGTTTATCCCCCACTCGGTTTAGTGCCTGCGAAAGACCCAAGGGTAGCTGGCGAGTTTGGCTCTTGGCCAGGTTGCTGTGGCTAGGCATGGTGCCCTCGAACTAAACTGCCTCTGTCAGTGAGTAGGCATGTGTTGGAATTCCTGGTCTCCATCCTCAAGAAGTGCAGAAGACTCTTGGGGACCTTCTGAAGGAATAGCTTTCATTACAATATCCCAGTAAACTTATTTTGGTCTTTGGCCACCTCAGGGCATTTCTTTACAACATAATTCAAACTAAAGTGGTCCTTGGATATAAGAATTTAAACTGGCCCTCTAGGAACACTTGGAATTCTCCAGTTGGGAGAGTAAGAAAGAGGAGAGATACTAAAGTGACATGGGCTTTCCCTCTCTAGAAACTGACATGGACTAGTAGCCTGTGACTACTTCTGAAGTGTTTCTGGTTCACGAGGCCCTATTAAGGCCCCAGAGACTCTTAACAGAATACACTCTAGCCTGTTTACATGGCTGTTCTGCATTCTGAAGCCCTGCCATCTGAACCAACGAGGACAAGAGGACCTCCCCGAGGAGGGCCAGTGCAGGGGGCCCAGATAGTGCTGAGGAGACTGGCCCTGGAGTGACAGGCGAGGCATTCCGTAGCAGGGGGTGAGGTGGAGTGATGAGTTACACGGCAGTCTGAATCGTACATAGGATCATCTAGGAGAAAGCTCAGTGAACTAGTCTGAGGTTAGTCCAGTACGTGTCCCAGGGCCTGCAGACAGTGTAGGGTAGCAACAGTGACGATGAGAGTGATGGTGAACGTCTCCTGGGGCCGTGTTCTCTCAGAATCTCTGAGTACTTTGCACGTTTCCCTTTCATCTATGTGAGAGTTGTGGCTTAATAATAATAATTAGAGTGCTCTGAGCATCTGTGCTTTGCAAAACACAGCATTAAGCCATGTCTCTGCCTCCTAGGCTTACAGTCTGTATGAACTGGCTGCCATCTGATGGAGGGGAAGAGTGTGATGGAACGCATAGATCAGGGGTATTATGAGTCACCTAATTGATACCTAACATTCCCCCGGCTCTGGGAGATGAGAGTGGCCTTTCTTTCGTGCCTGCCAAGGCATGATCAGTGACATCCCCTGAGTCTCACAGACCCAAGAGGCCAGTCTGGGGACCCAGGGCTTTATCTTGTAAATGGAGTTTTCCTGGATTGGGGGAGTACTTGTTCCTCTGTGGCCATGAACTGAGTTTTAACCACTTCATTTTCTTCTCTTTGGATCCAGCAGTTTGATCACTGTTAAAAGTTGGTGATGTACACTGTCTATTTTTGGCGTGTGATCAGGAGGCCTATGCCAAATCAGAACTTGGACAAGCCCCATTCTCCAGATGACAGGGTCACCAGGAAAGCAGTCAGCGTGGGAGAACACCTCCTTCCCAACCCCCTCTGTCCATAACATAACACTTCTCTGTCTTGTTCTCACAGGTGACCTTGGAGAAGGTGCTTGGAATTACAGTGTCTGGAGGCAGAGGACTTGCCTGTGACCCCCGATCGGGTTTAGTTGCCTATCCAGCTGGGTGAGTATCTTGGCAGTGGTCTTACTACACGGGAGCTTATAGCTATGCTAAATCAGTCGGAGCAGGCAGGGTTTTCTGGTGTCTTCTGGACGATACATCCAGGCTCATGTTTTGGTGCCGTTTTTATAAATGAGATGCGGGGCCACATAAAGGCTCCGTGTTGATTGTTGTCTTTGTTGTCATCCTGTCCTGCTCTTTGGCCACCTACACCCACCCACACATACAGATTTATACTTTGTATTACACGCAGCTCCCAACTGTTTTCAGTGTCTTTAATATCTACCTTTTAGTCATTTTTGTTTTTATTATTTTTTTAAATTTTTGTTTTATACTGCAGTAGAGTTGATTTACAATGTTGTGTTAGTTTCAAGTGTACAGCAAAGTGATTTAGTTATACATATACATATATCCTTTTTTAGATCCTTTTCGCATATGTTATTACATAGTACTGAGTTCCCTGTGCTATACAGTCTTACTGATTATTTATTTTATATATAGTAGTATGTATATATTAATCCCAACCTCCTAATTTACCCCTCCCCAACTCCCGCCTTTCCCCTTTGGTAACTGTAAGTTTGTTTGAAGCCCATGAGTCTCTTTCCGTTTTGTAAATAAGTTCATTTGTGTCATCTTTCTAGATCCCACATATAGGTTCTGTCATGTTTGTCATTCTCTGATTTACTTCACTTAGCATGATAATAGGTCCATCTGTGTTGCTGCAAACATATATGGACTTTACGGGTTTCATTCTTTTTCATGGCTGAGTAATATTCCAGTGTGTGTGTGTGCACGCACGCATAGGGTCTAAAGAGTCAGACATGACTGAAGTGACTTAGCGCACACACACAAATAGATAGCTATAGCTATAGATATACCACATTTTCTCCATTAATCTGTTGATGGGCATTCAGGCTGTTTCCACTTTTTGGCTGTTATGAATAAAGCTTCTCTGATCACTTGACTGCTCTGGGCACGTTGAGAGATGTCAGTGCCCTGGCAGAAAGGTCAGGTTCCAGGGCCGGTGTTCTTTTCCGTGCTGCCTCTTCACTCCTCTGCTCCTGTTCATAAGAAAACCCCAACCGTAGGCGCTTGCAGCTTCTGCAGAAGTGTTTCTTGTGGAGCCTAGGGGCCCGTCCTGTCTCTGGTTTACTCTGTCGCCCTCTGATCCTTGCTGCTGGAACATGAAAATAGGATGGCCACTTCTCTCCTCCTTCTGTCAACTTAGGAATGCCAAGATGCCCAGTATGATTTCCACAGCAACCTGGAGGTTTTGTATCAGCTATATGATTTCTTTTTTTTTTTTTAGTTTTATCATCCCTACCTTTATCAAGAACTTTTTCTGTGTCAGGAACTTTGTTAAGGACTTCACAGGAATTATTTTATTTAATACTCTGAGCAACCCTGTGAAGTTGGAACTGTTTTCATCGCCTATTTTAGAGGAGGGAAGCTAAGATTCAAAGAGAGAAAGTGGTTTGCTCCAGGTCACACAGTTAGTATGTGTCTGTATTGGGATTCCAACCCAAGTCGTCTGACTGCAAAGCTCTTTCAAAATGGCTCGAGGCTCGAGGCAGGGGGGGAAACTAGACTTTTTATTTTTAAAAGCTGCCTTTCCCCTAAGCTGTTCACCCACTCTTCGATTGAGAAGAGCCCAATTTATGGGCAGCTCAGTATATTCCAGGGAGCCTTCAGCCCCTGGGTTCGGGGGTCTGTCTCTTCTGTGTGGCCATTTGGCATTTGATGTCTGTGCTGGGGGACTGGGAGCTGAGCTGACTTTACCCTTCAGGGGCTGAGCTGGCCTCCTCCTGTTTCCAGAGGCAAGGTGATGAATGATCTCTGTTGCTGGATACCCTGTGCAGTCTGCCTCTGGGGAATTCCACTCATGCCTGCCTCGGCCTGGGAAAGCCAGGTTCCTTCTTGTTGGAGGTGGTACGGGGGCTGGATGTGGGACAGACTGGGAAGGCTAGGGCTGCTGCTCTGGGCGTGCTGAGCCCTGTGCCCCTGCTCTGGGGAGTGTTGAGCCCTGCTCCCGCTCTTTCCCACCTACTCTGACCCCAGATGCCTTTAAGGGTGTGTTGCTTCTGTTTATGGGCAGGCCCCAGCCTGGTGCATGTGCCTGGGAGTCATCTTTCCAGGTGGTGTATGGAAGCTTCCTTGCTGTCACCTCTAGTGGGTTTCCTGCGTGTGTTTGGCTTGGGCCAGCCCTGGGCAGTGCCCTGATCCACTTCCTGACCATTTGACTTCCTAGAACTTTGAGTTTTCCCTTTGCAAATGGCTTTTTTTCTGGGTGTTTGGTTTTGCTCTGTGCTAGAGCTCCCCTTGTGCCTCAGTGGTATCTGGGGGGCCATCAAAGTCTGTGTGAGCCCAGCAGGCTCTTCCCCCCACCTCCGTCTTCCTTCTCTTCTTCCCTGGTGATCCTCACCCCACCCCCATCCCCCACTCTCTAGTTCCTACTGCGCTTGTTGCTCTAGGAGCAGTTCAGGTATCCTAGAAACAAGAAGAGAAACAAAGCTCCAAAAATTCTCCCAGAGGCCTAGAGGCAAATATCAAACCAAAACAAAGCTTTTCTGAAAGGAAATGAAACAGCTCAGGGAGGGCGGGGTGGAGAGAGATGTGTTCGAGGCAGGGGCAGGTTGAAGCCTCTGGGCAAGGACCCTTGAGTTTTAGTGGCTCTTGCGTCTCTTCTCCAGAGCTCTCCCTTTGCTCTTTTCCCCACAGGAAACCCACCCCTCACCTGTCACATTTTAAGCCCCTCAATTTAGTTGAAAACCCATAATTGACTTGGACTCCTTCCCTAGCTGCCCTGGTAGAGTTTCAGGACCTTTAGAGCCCAGCACAGCCCCTGTTGCTGCTGTGGAGTCAGTCAGTTTGGAGAATGGATTTCTCTCGACCCTTAATGCCAGAGTGCAGGACCTGGCCTGAGTGCAGAGCCTCTGTGCAGACCTGCTACTGGAGTGGGAGGTGTCCTGGAACAGTGAGGGGCCCTATCTGGCAGCCAGGAAAGGACCTCTTGGTGGTTTACGTCGGGGGGAGGAGGGGAAAGCCCGCTCTCCTGAGGAGGCCCTCCATTTACTCAGTGCCTGTTGGAATCGATGCTGAGAGACCCAGCTCCAGGGCTTTGGACTGCATGTGAAGCCACAGAATCTCCTCCTGGCCCGTGTTCTAGTGGCAGATGAGCTGAAGGAGCACGCTGCTGCCTTCTTCCTCCCTGTGGTAAACACTGGGTGCGGGGCGGTCGCCAGGGAGCGTGTGGAGTGGTGGACAGACTGGGTGGAGCTAAGGAAAGAGGACGCCTGGACTCGGTGCCCTGATGGCTGTGAGTCATGCGTGACGCCACCCGTAGACACCCATCCCCTCCGTGCCCTTTCTCCTGGCTTCCCAACAGATCTCACTCCAGAAACAGGGCCCTGTAGGTCTTCCCAGAAGACCTTGTTCATCCATACAGTCACTCGTGTGTGGCAGATACTTGCTGAAAACCTAATCTGTATACTCTTCTAGCCGCAGGGTATACAGCAGTGACTAAGACGGACAGTGTCACCGCTTCTTCCGGGTTTAAGGCAATTGGGGGAGGGGAGTGGGTAAGCAGATAGTAAGCATGTAAACAAACAAATGAGCAAGATAATATCAGAGACTGGTCAGTGTTCTGAAGGAGTGATGGAAAGGAGAGTACGTGAACATCCTGGAGCTGGGTGGGAGTAGGGCTACTTGAAGATCAGCTGGTCAGGGCTCAGTGGGAGCTGACCTTTGAGCTGTTGTCTGGGCGACAAAGAGGAATCCCTGTGTGAAGATATGTGCTTTCAGGTGGAGACCTCAACTACAAAGGTCCCAAGAAAGGATGCATTGATTCACTTGTTTGAGTAGCTAAACAGCAGCCATGGTGGCTAGAGCCTGGTGAGTGAGAGGAAGGGGCTCAGACCCTGCCTTTTGGACCTGAGTCATGAGTCCTGTGAGATCTGCTTCTTGTCCTGGAAGGGAATATGTTCAGATTCCCCTGGGCAGAGAGACATGTACCATGTTATTTACTGGGTTATTATGGCCAATTTTCTTTTCCCATTCCTTTGAGTGAATGGGTGGGTCTCACAGAGCATCTCGGAAACAGAGACCAATGGGTCTCATGATTTGGCCTAGGAATGTTACTTATTTGGAAGGATGCCAGGTATCTAAAGAGGACTACAATCAAGGATGTCCTAGGCAACATCCTAGACTCATCTCTTAGAACAATTAAAGCCATAACATTTCCCCTTTGGGAGTGAATCTGGAGGGACAGTTTGTAATTCCACATCTGGAGGAGGACCCTGATGAGTCACTAATCTGCAGGTCCTGGATGGGAGACTGTAGTTGGGGTTCCTGTTGCCACTGCTGACCCCTGGATAGCCATTTCCTTGTTATTGGTGCCCCAGGGAACCTGTCAAGAAGATAGCTAGGAGTGCCCTGCTGGTTATTTTGCATATTTTTTTCTTCAATTCTCACAACAATCTTGAGACATAGATATTATTATTCTTGTCTTATAGATGAGGAAACTGAGGTTCAGAGAAGTGAAGAAATATGCCCAAGATCACACAGTTTGTTAGCAGACAGGTCTGCCTGACCCCAGTTTTCCTATTCTTTCCATCATCACACTGCCCTCCAGCATCAGTGAGTCCTAGAAGCCTAAGGTCGGGGAGAACTGTGGACCTGCCCCGGGGTCTGCTACTCAGGAGGCTCTTCAGGAGTTAGGTTCTTTGAGATCTGGTAGCTAATGACTTAAAGATTTATTCACAAATATTTACGGAGTGTCAATTTTCTAGGCCTTTGGGATTTAACAGTAAACGAAGTAAACAAGTGTTACTGTCAGAGAGCTGGCAGTCTAGTGATGAAGACAGACCCTATTGCCTCCCCAAGAGAAAATTGTATGGAATATTACAAGTTGATGTGTGCTTTGGAAAAAGTATAAGCAATAGGCAGTGAGAGGGAATAGGGAATGTTGGGTTGTGGAATTATAGTGTTCAAAAGGCACACAGGGTGATGTGTGAGCAAGACTTGAGGACCTTTGGTGTGCCTCTGTGAGTCACCTTCTGATTTTACTTGGTCTGAAAGAGGAAATTTTAGGTGCAGGGTCACAGCTCAGACCTTCTGTGCTCTCCCTGCGTGTGCCTCTTCTGCATTCCTTGCTCATCCCAGGATTCATTTGTTTCTGCCTTCTGGAGGATGGAGAGTTGTAGGAGGCGGATCCTGTGGGAATGCTGGGCTCTTGGTGACGGCAGCAGGCCTGGACTTGTCTGGGGAGGGGGGCAGTCGAGGGCTTGACCCTTCTGGTTCAGAGAAGCCCCTGGGCAGCAGGCCCAGCACCTGGTACGGGGTGCTCTACCACGTGACTCGTGGCCTGAGGCCCAGAGGGACTGAGGCCTCACCGCCTGCCTGTGAGAGGGAGCAGCCTCCCTGTACCTGTACCCTGGGGTTCTGAACCCGGGACCCGGCCGGTTGGGCCAGCCCAGCCCTGTCAGATGGAGGACAGCAGCCAGCATTGCTGCTCACGCACGTGCCGATGGCTGCCTGCTGTGCTGGCCAGGGTCAAGGGATGTGGAGGCCAGAGGCCAAAGGTTGGTGCAAATAGCACCCTGCCCACCTCAGTCCTAGCAGACTGAGAAACTTGTTCAAAGGTCAGAGAAGACTGAGGAGGCTCTCACATCAGTGTTTTTGAGGTCTCTTCTGTTGGGAGGACCTCAGCAAGGTGGGCACAGGGAAACTTGGAGGTCTTTGCCAAGTCGTGCCTTCCCTCCACCATCTGCATTATTGTCCTCACAAGTGGAGCTGTGACCGTGGGTTGATCTCTTTCCTGCTCTTTCTCTTTGTTGGAAGGTTCCCAAATTTAAATAATTAGAAATAAAAATTTCAGCTTAAGGGCCAATCTCTGTGTGTTTCCCTCCTTGGCTTAACTCTCCCATGCCACTCAGAGAGTTTTCCAGGCCATGCTGGAAGGTTGGGAGGTGTTAGAGAAGGGAAAGTTTGCCTCATAGCTTGTCATCCTCTGTCCACATTGTCTCTTTATGCACATACGCTGCTCTCCCTCTTCCCACCACCATGGAGTCAAACCTGGGGAAGAAGGAAACAAAAGACGCTACGGTCCAGCAGAGCTCAAAGCTTTACGTGCAGTGACTGGAGAGTGCATTAAGCGGTCTAACGCACTGCCCTTCAAAGGTCACCATGCTGCTTTGGGTTTGAAGGCGCCTGCATCACCTGCTTTTTCTGAATGTGGAATGTGTCAGAATCTGTATTGATCCAATTCAGGTCAGATCTGCTTTCGGCCCAGGCCCTCTGCCATGATTTATCTGGAGCTGATCTGAAAGCTAGGTAACCCAGAACCATTCAGACTGGAAGCCGTCACCAGAGAGGACAAGCCTGTGGAGCCCTCCTTAGCCTTAGAAAATGCCAGCTTTCCTGAAAACTTGCTGGGCTTTGCTGATGGTGTCAGGCCTGGGGGGGTTTATAATTTTTCATACATTGAATAAAATATTAAAACCTAAATATTTAGACCTATGAACTTTGAACTATAACTGCTATAATTTTCATGTGCCCCGTTATGATTTCCCAGAATTCTGTAGCCAGAATCCCTTTTCCCTCCAAGCGCCCCAGTCTCCTCTCCCTCTTCTCAGAGGCTTCTGCCCTGGCACCCTCTGCATTAGGTCGGTATGCTTTCTGTGCTTAGCTCTCCTCTTCAATTTCAGTTTTCTCTTCTTTCTCTCACTTACTCCACTCTGCTTTCCTTAGAGCACAGCTCCTGAAATCCTGACTCTGTTTTGCTTTCGCTGAGATGTCTTGAAAAGGCCTCTGGACTCGTTTCTCCACCTTGAAGTGGGGATAATTGTCCCAGCCACAAAACTTGTGAGGATAAGCTAAGACCAGATCTCTCAGGTGCTTAGCAGAGTGCCCGCGTCGCAGACCCTGCTAGATGAATGGTAACTCTTATTATTGGGCCCACGGTGTGAAGAGCAGACCAGTTACTGAAGGAGGTGGAAAGCCATCGTGTTGAGAGTTCACTGCAGCCCTCGCACGGCGCTTGCTAACTTAGTCAGGTGGTTTCGCCTCCCTTCTCTTTCTGTGTCGCTGTCCTAGAGCCTGGGGATAGCGTCTCCCTCAGCATCCCCCCCACCTCCGTCCCTTCCTTGCTACTTTCCAAGGTTATGGTCTCCTAAATGGATGAAGATGTAGATACTTTCTTTCCCCAAGCTTAACCCAGTTCTCTTCCCTTGGCTGCCTTCCCAGAAATAAATAAAGCTTCCTTTAAAGTTTCTACCATTTCTCAGATCCTAATAGGACTTACCCCCGGTTTTCTGAAGGAGATACCTGACACGCAGCCCCTGGGCACCTCATTCCCCACTGCCTGGAGTCTCTTTTGGCTTCTTGTCTGTGCTCCAGGAGGAGGAATAGTAAGATCTGCCATTTGTTTGGTCCCACTTTGTGTCCAAAAAATTATGTGATCCTATACAGAAGTCCTGACAGCTTGATCTTAGAGGCTCCTTTTAAACAGATAATGAAATAGCTTCTGACTTATCCAGGGGCACAAAATTATTCATAACAGAACAAGGACTCCAACCCTGGTGTCTGACTCCAGAGCCTACCCTGTCCCTACTGCCCCTCCCTGCTCTGAGGATCCAGGGATCTTTGTTGTCTCCTCCCATAGGAGACAGGTGGGCATGCTAGGGAGGAGAGTCTGGCCTACGGATACCCCAGTTGACCAGGCTAGGGGAGCATTCATCCATTCAGTAAATGGTTTTGAACAACTAAACCTAACAGACTCTGCTAGGCACAGGAGACACAGCAGCGAGCAAGACCAGGCACAGTTCCCACCCTCGTGAAGGACACAGGCTAGAGGTGGAGGAGTCTGTACTCAGTGCCCTACTGTGGGCACAGGCGGCTGGACTCGATATCCTGAGATAAACTGTAATGGGAAAGAATATGAAGAAGAATGTGTATACATATATAAAACTGAATCACTGTGCCGTTCAGCAGAAATTAACACAACATTGTAAATCAACTGTACTTCAATAAAATACATTTTAAAATGTAAAAAAATGTTAAATTGCAGTTGTGATAAATGTCACAAAAGACTGGTACACCTGTGTTGTGAGAGCATGTACTGAGGCCATCTGACGTGAGATGTGAAAGAGGTTAAGTGTTAACCAGTTGGGAAAAGGAGGGGAGAATGCTCTAGACAAGGAAGGGCCCTAGCAAAGGCGTGGAGTGGGAGGAGCACAGGAAGCCAAAGGGTGAGGGTGGAGTGGGGCAGGGGCCACACCACCCAGGGCCTTCGCACAGCCCTTATTTAAGGCCTTGCGTCTTAGAAGCTCCCCAGGGATGTTCAGCAGGGGTGACACAGTCAGATCAAACAGACACAGTGTTTGATGTCGAGAGCACAGGACACTGCAAGACCTGCTCTCTGTCGGAGCCTGGGTGTCTGAGCAAAGTTTCCTCACTTCAGAAGTTGGAGAGTTGGACCAGATGATCTTTAAAGATACTCAGCACAGTGCATCAGTGCATTTAATTTCTTCCATCCTTCCTTCTGGCTCTAAGGTTCTATGAATCTTACCTGTTTGAGAGGAATTAGACCCCCTGCATCCTGGATTGCCCCTAACAGAAGCTGGACGTGTGTGTGTGTGTGTGTGTTGGGATAGGGGAAGGAGAGTGATGGGGCACAGAGTTTCCCTTTGTGTGTGTGTGTGTGTGTGTGTGTGTGTGTGTGTGTGTGTGTGTTGGGATAGGGGAAGGAGAGTGATGGGGCACAGAGTTTCCCTTTGTGTGTGTGTGTGTGTGTGTGTGTTGGGATGGGGGAAGGAGAGTGATGGGGCACAGAGTTTCCCTTTGTGTGTGTGTGTGTATGTGTGTTGGGATGGGGGAAGGAGAGTGATGGGGCACAGAGTTTCCCTCTGTGTGTGTGTCTGTGTTGGGATGGGGGAAGGAGAGTGATGGGGCAGAGTTTCCCTGTGTGTGTGTATGTGTGTGTGTGTTGGGATGGGGGAAGGAGAGTGATGGGGCACAGAGTTTCCCTCTGTGTGTGTGTGTGTGTGTTGGGATGGGGGAAGGAGAGTGATGGGGCACAGAGTTTCCCTGTGTGTGTGTATGTGTGTGTGTGTTGGGATAGGGGAAGGAGAGTGATGGGGCACAGAGTTTCCCTCTGTGTGTGTGTGTGTGTGTGTGTGTTGGGATGGGGGAAGGAGAGTGATGGGGCACAGAGTTTCCCTTTGTGTGTGTGTGTGTGTTGGGATGGGGGAAGGAGAGTGATGGGGCACAAAGTTTCCGAAGCCATGTGATTTTGGTTACGTTTTAAAAAACCCTCCTGACATGGTATTCTAGAAAGGAAGTGGAAGACTGAAAGTTGGTATAAAGAGAGAAGGAGAAAGTAATGAGGAAAGAGAAGCAAAGCTTAGGAGATGGAGGGAGAAGAAAGAGCATTGAGAAGGGATTTGGGGACAGGAGTTAGAGGAAAAGATGTTGTGACTCAGGAATTCCAAGGCTGTCAGTCAGCCTGGCAGTTCTGGGCATAGCAGGTGTCCCTCAGAGATCCCAGTGTCCCCAGAAATTACCTGTGGAATTTGTATATTAAAGTCATTTATTGACCCTGAGATGCTGAGCCGTCACTAGCAACTGGTACTCACTTTGGTTTTGAGTTCCTAGCAAGTGGTGGGTTTTAGGTATGGGAGCTGCAGTGCTTTCCCACTAATCCAGGCTGTGTCTGAGCCTTCTCTCCCCTTCCCTCACCTGGGGCAGCAGGCGCCACACCTGCTCCGTCAGCTAGTCGCAGTTCTGATGCAGCCCTGAGCAGAAGCGCAGTGAGGCCCAGCCTGCCGACAGCCGGGAGCCTAAGGGAGTGCATTGCTGGCTATGGCTTCCTGCTTCTTGCTCCCAACTCCTGCCACCTGGAAAGTCAGTCAGAGCCCAGTCCCATCCAGCCTTGCCCTCTGGCTGGAGGGATGCTCCCAGCCTTCTTCCATTGTCTTCTGTCAGTCTGGAGGGTCCTTCTCAGGCTCCTTGGGGCCAGGGATCCTCAGGGGTGGGCTTCCCAGGCCCTCCCAGGCTGTCTCTGCCCCTCCCTCTAGTCTTATCGACCCTTCTGGCAGTTCTGGTCCCTGCCTCCCACCCGCTCCATCACCTGATGCATAGAGGGGGTGTGTGTGCCGGGGCAGGGATGGGGTTGGCTCTTGCCAAGTATACACATGGACACACATGTGAGAGGCCTCACTCCTTGGGGCACAAATACTTGACACACATCTGACTCCAAGCCACACTGGCTGTGTGTGCACCTGCAGCCTGATTTGCCCAAATCGCGTGGGTTCTCCCCTTCTGCCCCACTTCCTGGGCTGGCGAGGCTCTGGGAGGGCCTGGGTCCCTGCTGCCCTGTGGCAGAGATGGCGCTGGTGCTGGGGCACATGGTGAGCCATCTTGCAGGGAGCCCTTCCACCTCATGAGGCTGGGAAGTGGGCCCTTGTGGGTGGAAAGGAAGCAGGAAGAACAAGTTTCCAGGAGAAAGCAGTCAGTTGCCCTTTGTGGCTAGTGATGCCCCTCTGAGCCGGTCGCCCCAGCTCCCTGGCCTGGGGGACTGGAGCTCCTGGGGGCGCCGTAGTTTGGTGCTGAAGTTGGGTTGCCTTCCTCATCTTCCCAGGTGTGTGGTCGTGCTGTTCAATCCCCGGAAACACAAACAGCACCACATCCTCAACAGTTCCAGGTAAATGGGTCTGGGCCCTCGGGAAGCATCTCCTGGGAGCTGTGAGAAGGTGCAGTCTGGGGTCTGTGTGGCGCTGGGGATGGGGACGTGGCTGGGCCCCCAGGCCGGCCAGGGAAATGCCACCTGTGCCACTGGTTGTCTGCTGGTCTTGCCTCTTGAGGAGACTGTGCGGGAGCCAGGCTTAGACGGGGCTGCCAGTGCCCCTTTGAGCCCACCTCATTTCTTGCAGGAAAACCATCACTGCCCTTGCCTTCTCTCCTGATGGCAAGTACTTGGTCACTGGAGAGGTGAGTGAGGAAGGGGGCTGCAGAGCTCTGAAGAGGGCAGGTGGCCTGGGCGCAGCAGAGAACTTCAGTCCTGGGCCTGGTTAGGGCTGCTGCCACTCTGGCTTCCTGAACCGGTGTCAAATCCCAGTTTTGGTTGCACCTTGAAACAGTGGTTTCTGAAGCCTTAGTGGGCATCTGAGTCAGCTGAGCGCTTGTTAAAGCGCACATTGCTGGATCTGCTCCCGGAGTTTCTGGTTCTGTGGGCCTGGGAAGGGACCCCAAATTTTGCATTTCTCTCAAGTTCTCAGGTCTCACTGATTCTGCTGGTTTATTAGAAAGCACACCGTGAAAACCTCTGCCTTAAGATATTCCTTATGCCAGGGGGCCCCCTGCTGGGCACATGCGGAACATCTGCCCCTCTCAGTCTCTTACAGGGAGGCAGTAGGGGCAGAAATAGGCGTGGGTGGTAGTGGTCCTCAACCCTGACTGCCCATCGGAATCACTCTAGGAACTTTGAACAAATACAGAGGTGCAGACCCTCACCCAGAGATACTGAACTGAGTCTGGGAGCATTTTCTCTCTGATAATGGTTGTAATCCTGAGATATTTATCATGTTTTCTGTATACCTTCGCCTGTGTAGCACTCTGCCCTTGGCCAGGGGATCCTTAGAGAGACTGTGCCCAGTCGCTGGAGAGGTAGGGCCCCAATCCTGAAAGGCTAGGGAGGCTGTGCCTCTGGCCCTCACTGCCCGTTCCTGCTTCCCTGCAGAGTGGGCACATGCCTGCCGTGCGCGTTTGGGATGTGGCAGAGCACAGCCAGGTGGCTGAGCTGCAGGAGCACAAGTATGGTGTGGCTTGTGTGGCCTTCTCCCCGAGCGCCAAGTACATCGTCTCTGTGGGCTACCAGCATGACATGATCGTCAACGTCTGGGCCTGGAAGGTGAGTGGCCCCGGCTGGGCTGGCCTGGCACCCTCATTGGGGTCCAAGGGCCAGTTGAGGAGTCAGGAAGCTATTGACCTGAGTCTCTTCATTCCACTCTGCTGCTCAGTTACATTCTAGAAAATGACCTGAAGCAGAAAAGAGGAACCGTGTAGCCAAGTGTGTTGGTAGAAAGAGGCTAGCTTTTTGCCTCTGAGGACCTCCGGAGGAAATGAATGTCTTCAGTTCCTCTGGAAAAGGATTCTCCTTCCTCCCCTCTTTTTCTGACCGGTAAATCCTGGAAAGTGAAAGAAAGTGTTAGTTGCTCAGTCATGTCCGATTTTTTGCGACCCCATGGACTGTAGCCTGCCAGGCTCTTCTGTTCATGGAATTCTCCAGGCAAGAATACTGGAGTGGGTTGCCATTCCATTCTCCAGGGGAACTTCTGACCCAGGGATCGAATCTGGGTCTTCTGCATGGCAGGCGGATTCTTAACCACCTGAACTACCAAGGAAGTCCAAATCCTGGAAAGAAACATTTTAAAGTACAAATCCTATGTTATCCTCCTCCATCTTCTGAGCCTCTTTATTCTTCACTCCAAGAGGCAGAATTTTGATTCTTCCTTTGACTTTCTCTCCAGAAAAACATCGTGGTGGCTTCCAATAAGGTGTCCAGTCGGGTCACCGCGGTGTCCTTCTCTGAAGACTGCAGCTACTTTGTCACTGCTGGTAACCGGCATATCAAATTCTGGTACCTTGATGACAGCAAGACCTCAAAGGTGAGGTGCTGAGGCTGGAAATAGCCTCCAGGGCCAGGGTCTGCTCACCCACCCCAGGAGACACTGCTCCCTTGGGCCCCCTCTCTGCTCGATCACCAGCCACCCAGTTCTGGATGAATCAGGTGCTGCCTGCGCCTAGGGATAGTCTCAAAGGGCAGGGGGTGGTAGGGCTTGCTGTGTCTCTTGGCTCCCTCTCCCCAGGCCAAGTCTCTGGGGCGGCTGAAGGGCAGATGGGTGGGCAGCAGTGGTGTGTCTCCGCAGGTTAACGCCACTGTGCCCCTGCTGGGCCGCTCGGGGCTGCTGGGCGAGCTGCGGAACAACCTGTTCACTGACGTGGCCTGTGGCAGAGGGAAGAAGGCAGACAGCACCTTCTGCATCACGTCCTCAGGGCTGCTGTGCGAGTTCAGTGACCGGAGGCTTCTGGACAAGTGGGTGGAGCTGAGAGTAAGTACCTCTGTCCTGCTGGCTGGGGGCCGCCTGGGTCTCCGCCCAGGGCAGAGCCGGTGCCCATGGCTCCGCCCCAGGGGCGGGGCCTGAAGGTGGGAGGGGGCCCCCAGGAGGAGGAAGCTTGAGGCCAGCGCTTGGCCAGGTTCCAGCCCACGCAGATGGGTGTAACTGCCTCCTCTCTGCTCTCTCTTTCTGTCTTTCTTTCCCCTGCTTTCCTCTTCTCAGAACACAGACAGCTTCACAGTAAGTGGTGCTAGACTCTTCCCCTCTTTCTCATGCTGTCCCTTTCTCTTTGCTGGGCTTTTCCTGTTTTGTCCTCTTGGCCAAAACCGCTGGTGCCTTCCAAGGCTCCGGGGCTCCCATCCCTGGTCCGCACGTGGCTTGTGGGCCCTCTGGCCACCTGCTGCTGGAGGGCGGGTGTCTCTAGGTGACAGCTGAGGGGCTCAGGCCTGTGCAGCTGGGCTGCTTTCCCTTGCCCCTGCCTTGGTGGGTGTCTCTTCTAGGCAGGTGACTGTTGAGGAGGGGTTGAGGGGGTGGCCCATGCTGAGCCGAGCCCCTCTGCCTGCAGACCACTGTGGCCCACTGCATCTCCGTGAGCCAGGACTACATCTTCTGTGGCTGCGCTGATGGCACCGTGCGCCTCTTCAACCCTTCCAACCTGCACTTCCTCAGCACCCTGCCCCGGCCCCACGCCCTGGGGACAGACATCGCCAGTGTCACAGAAGCCAGGTGAGCTGTGCAGGACCCCTGCCTCCTTTTCAGAGCTTGACTCCGCACCCAGCCTTCCTTCCCTCTGCTTCAAGGTGAAGGTATCAGCACCCCAAAGATTACAGGAACGTCTCTGCAGAAACACAGACTTGGCTTTATGGGTACACGGAACCCTCAGGGGACCATGGAGTATCTCTGTATGCAGGCGTTAGGTGGGGCTTAGTGTCAGATTTGGGTTTACATTCAATGATTTTAGGACTGGTTCAAGGGATTGAAGTTTTGCTTTGGTTGGATGCTGTGAAGAAGTGGGGGGCAATTCCACAATTGGACATTTAATAACTTTTATCTGAAAGGTGGAAGGAAAGGTGTGGAGCTAAAGCTGTAATTGATAGATAAAGGAATAGCGGCAGTCAGTCCTGAAAGATGAGAAAGGGTGATGATCTGTCTTCTCTATGGCTGGGACAGTGATCTTGTTTTTATCTGTCTCAGAACCACTGCACAGCGGTCTTGTTTTTGTTTCGCTCCATCGTGGCCGCAGTCACCTTGTCTGCCGTTGGTGTTCTGAGCCCTGGTCCGTGCTTGTCAGGAGAGCACACTGGTCCGGGAGCTGGTGCTGGGGCGGCTCCCAGCTGAGAGCTGTCAGAGCAGCGCTTTCCTCCCAAGCAGCTGCTTTCAAACCTGTGGGTCTGGAGAGGGCTCCCGTGCTCCTTCCTTTGTGGCTTGGCTTCTGTTTTCATTCCCTCATTTCCACAGCTCCTCACTCACCGCTTTGCACCGTCTTCTTCCCCACAGTCGCCTCTTCTCTGGCGCGGCTAATGCCAGATATCCAGACACCATCGCCTTGACCTTCGATCCTACTAATCAGTGGCTGTCTTGTGTGTACAACGACCACAGCATTTATGTTTGGGATGTGAGGGACCCCAAGAAAGTGGGCAAGGTGTATTCGGCTCTGTATCATTCCTCCTGCGTCTGGAGTGTGGAGGTAGGTGGCCGGGCTTAGACACATGGTGAGGATGGAGAGTGAGGATCCCCAAGTAGAACACTGTGTTCCTGCTCCCTCCTCCTTTCTTCAGCAGCAGCCCTGTGTATCCACATACCCTCAGATGGGTCCTGGGGACCGATCTTGAATTAGTGCTTAAACGTCTCAGGCTTCTTCCAATGGGCCCCTGTCCATCCTTAGCTCTGCCTTGTCCTGGGCTGGATGATCTTAAACAAGTTACTGAACTTACCTGAGTTTTGTTTTCTCAGTGGTAAAATGATGTACCTAATTCATCTAATTGTTTTAAGAATTAAGTGAAAAACTGTGAGTGGAGTATTTCATAGTAAGCATAGCAGAGTACCTTGTGTTTGGTGAATGTGCTTTCCCTCAGCGATTTGAAGAATATCTAATAGTTGCAGTTTGCTTACCATGTGACAGACTCTGGGCCAAGCCTTGGCCAACAACAGCTCTTTAGTCTCATTCCTTTCTGTCTCTGTGGGCTGGCAAGCAACTGCTGCCTACCTGGAGCTCTGACTTTGTACCCTCTGCCCCTTCAGGTCTACCCTGAAGTGAAGGACAGTAACCAGGCCTGCCTGCCCCCCAGTTCCTTTATCACCTGTTCCTCCGACAACACTATCCGCCTGTGGAACACAGAGAGCTCCGGGGTGCATGGCTCCACGCTGCACCGGAACATCCTCAGCAATGTGAGCCTGGGCCCCTCCAGGCCGAGCGCCTGTGTTCCCTTGCCTTCTCAGGAACTGGGTCCCCAGACTTGATGTCCGAGTTCTTATGTGGCCTTCCCCTGCAAGTCAGGGCTTTGTCTTATCCAGCATTCCTCTCCTCTTTCCCCTGTACTGATTAGACCTGTCTTACCCACTTCTCCTGACCTGCTCCACCAGGACCTCATTAAGATCATCTATGTGGATGGGAACACTCAGGCCCTGCTGGACACTGAGCTGCCCGGGGGAGACAAAGCTGATGGGTCCCTGATGGATCCCCGCGTGGGCATTCGTTCTGTGTGTATCAGCCCCAATGGCCAGCATCTCGCTTCAGGAGACCGTGTGGGCACACTCAGGTAAAGCCAGCTCTGGCATGGGTACCACCTGCCTCTGGTGGTATGGGTTTGGGGGAGTTAGGTCCCCAAGGACAGAGCTTTTGAAAATCTTGGCTCAAAAAGATTGGGGAAAAGATATTCATATACAAGGGAAAGATAATTATAGTCAAGAAACCCAGCAGAAACCATTCTAATCAAGTAATCAGGCTTACATTCTCATATCAACATCATAAACCCCATAATACAATGCTCTACAGAAGGACGTAGCAGTTTTTCTGTGGTATTCTTGCCAAAATTGAAGAAACTCAGTCCCATCATGAGAAAACATCAGACTAACTCAAATTGAGGTACATATGACCAAGCACCTGCACTAATCAATACTCTTCCCAAGTGTCAAGATTATGAAAGGGAAGCAAAGACTGAAGAACTGTTACAGACAGGACACTCAGGAGAAATAACAACTAAATGCAGTTGGACTCTGGATAGGATCCTAGATCCAGAAAGAGGACATTGTGGGAAAACTGGTGGAATTCAAGTAGAGCCTTTAGGTCCTAATATTGTACTGATGTAAACTTCCTTGTTCTGGTAAGTAGACTGTTGTTATATAAGATGATCACATTAGGGAAAGCTGAGTAAGGGGAATATGGAAACTCTCTGTACTTATTTCAACTTTTCTCTAACCTGAAAGTTCAAAAATAAATTTTAAAAAAGGTCAGGAGGGAGGATATAACAGAGAAAGCAGAGTGAGTCTCTCTTCCTGCAGCCCGGCAGTGACCCCCTCCCGCCTCTCCTTATCTCTGCAGGGTGCACGAACTGCAGTCCCTAAATGAGATGCTGAAGGTGGAGGCCCATGACTCGGAAATCCTGTGCCTGGAGTACTCTAAGCCAGACACAGGTAAAGAGGATGTCTGGTACCCATGCCAGAGGCTTAGGGCTCCTCTAGTCCTGCTAGTGCTGCTTACATTGATCCTAGCTGTAGGATGTGGGACTGAAAATCCTTTGAATCATTTGGTGTCTTTGCAGATTTAGAGGAGGGCAGCTCTGCCCCTTCTCCATGGTTGCCTTGGCTTAGGGAAATGGGGCTCAGTTCTTGTTAGCTGGGCCCAGATAGGGGCCTGCTCTTTTGTAGGCTGCAGTCCATGGGGTCACTAAGAGTTGGACACGACTGAGCAACTTCACTTTCACTTTTCACTTTCAGGCATTGGAGAAGGAAATGGCAACCCACTCCAGTGTTCTTGCCTGGAGAATCCCAGGGACGGGGGAGCCTGCTGGGCTGCCGTCTATGGGGTCGCACAGAGTCGGACATGACTGAAGCGACTTAGCAGCAGCAGCAGGAGCTGGGCACACATGGGCTGATGAAGTTCTTCCAACCCACAGGTCTGAAGCTCCTAGCGTCAGCGAGCCGGGACCGGCTGATCCACGTGTTGGATGCTGGACGGGAGTACAGCCTACAGCAGACATTGGACGAGCATTCATCCTCTATCACTGCTGTGAAGTTTGCAGGTAGTGGCAGGGCAATTGGGATACATTCTGCCACCTACCACTGACACCCCATGCCCCCTACTGCCCCCTGTGTTCTGCCTCCATGAGAAGAGTGTGCCAGTCACAGGGAGTATGGGACAGCAGCTGACTGTCTTGGGGCTGAATGGGAAAACAGATGAAATATAGACTGTTAGTATGGGGGATACTTATCAACCAGGCTTGCTGAGGATGGGGAGAAAGGAGGGCCTGGGTTTGAAGAGAAGCATCCTGATTTAGGTCTTCTCTGGGACTCAGACGGTAAAGAATCTGCTTGCAATGTAGGGACCCAGGTTCCATCCCTGGGTCAGGAAGATCCCCTGGAGAAGGGAATGGCGACCTACTCCAGTATTCTTTCCTAAAGAATCCTATGGACAGAGGTGCCTGGTGGGCTACAGTTCATGGAGTCACAAAGAGTCAGACACGACTGAACGAATAACACTTTCACTTTTCACTTCATCCTGATTTAATGGGTGGTCCCAGCTGTGTCGAGTAGCTCACCGAGGGAAAGTGTTGAGGGAGGCAGAGGGCAGACTGGACCCACTGTGGTGAGAGCAGTGGGAACAGCTCAGCCCCCTTCCTCTACAGCCAGCGATGGGCAAGTCCGCATGATCAGCTGTGGAGCAGACAAGAGCATCTACTTCCGCACTGCGCAGAAGGTGAGGTGACCAGGCGTCCCTGAATGGGACAGTGGGTTTGGGGATGAGGGGTGGGGTCACTACCATTCCCCTCCCTGAGGTCACAAGAGGTGAGGGGAAGCAAAAGCAAGGCTCCTGGGGCCTGGTGAGGCATTTGGGTGTGGGCTCTCCACCCCTGCAGTCTGGAGACGGAGTGCAGTTTACCCGGACACACCACGTGGTGCGGAAGACGACCCTCTATGACATGGACGTGGAGCCCAGTTGGAAGTACACAGCCATCGGCTGCCAGGATCGGAATATTCGGTGGGCATCCCTTTCTCAGGCCCGAGGGGGTCAGCTCACAGGTGTCTATCTTCTTGTCCAGGACTTTGTGCCCCTTGAGCCCACAGAATGAGGACTTTGCCTCACCTAAGAGGTGGTGGCCCCTTTGGTGTTGGGGAGTGGCTTCCGGAGAGAACAGAGCTAGGGGTGAACGCTGGCTGCGCTGCCTGCCAAGCGACTGTGGGTTCCTGCTCATGTGATGAGTGTGTGTCTTCACAGGATCTTTAACATCAGCAGTGGGAAGCAGAAGAAGCTGTTTAAAGGGTCGCAGGGTGAGGACGGCACTCTGATTAAGGTGAGGGCTCAGTGGGATGGGTGCCGGGCCAGAGAATGGGGGGCACAGATGGTGCTGGGTGGAGAGGGCCCAGTGCTTCCTGGCCTCATCCAGCAGTGTGTCCACTCCTCAGGTGCAGACGGACCCCTCAGGGATCTACATCGCTACCAGCTGCTCTGACAAGAACCTCTCCATTTTTGACTTTTCCTCAGGCGAGTGCGTGGCTACCATGTTTGGCCACTCAGGTGAGTGTAGCCCTGCTTCTCTCCCCCTGGAACCTTCCCGTTTCTCCGTAGCCTTTTCTGGGTCCCAGCAGAGCTGTCTGTCCCTCCCCTCCAGCCAATCCCCAACCTCCACTGTTGAGAAGACATCTGGCTGAGACTTTGGGTGGGGGGCTCATTGGCCATATTTGTTTTCACAGAGATTGTCACTGGCATGAAGTTTAGTAATGACTGCAAACACCTCATCTCTGTATCAGGGGACAGGTGAGCAGAAGCCAGCTTCCCTGGGATTCTTCCTGTGTCAGTCCCCTCTCCACATCAGTGATGTCTTGGGAAGTAGGGCTGAATGGCCCGGCACTGGAGGGTGGCTCTGGTGGTCTTGCCAGCCCAGGGAGGTGCTGCCCCTTGCAGTCCCCGCACCCCTCACCCAGCTCTGTGGCTCCACCCCAGCTGCATATTTGTGTGGCGCCTGAGCTCGGAGATGACCATCAGCATGAGGCAGCGTCTGGCTGAGCTGCGCCAGCGCCAGCGCGGAGGCAAGCAGCAAGGATCATCCTCTCCTCAGAGGGCCGCTGGACCCAACCGGTGAGATCAGAGTGTGGGCGTGGATGCTGGTGGGTGGGCCTCCAGGCTGCTCCTCCTCCTCGCCATGGACCTGCCACTCAGCAGCTCTGTGTCTCCCCGTACCTGTTGCTTACTCGAAGAGCCACGCCGCTGACCTCTCCACCCACCAAGTCTCCTCTCCCCGTCACCTTGCTTGTCTTGGATGCAGGCACGAGGCCCCCTCGATGCTATCTCCCGGACCAGCTCTCTCCTCAGACAGCGACAAGGAGGGAGAAGACGAGGGCACAGAAGAGGAGGAGCTCCCAGCGCTGCCTGTCCTTTCCAGGGGTGCCAAGAAAGAGCCAGGTCTGTGCGAGCCTGCAGTGGGCCAGACAGGCACAGGCCGGGCAGGGCCTGGATGCACCCTCAGCGGGACTGGGGGGTGAGAGCAGGGGGTTGAGGCTTTGAAGGGTGGGGGCTGGCGCTTCAGAGTGAGTGGGCGGGAGCCGTGCTCTCTGACTGTTTGTCTCTGTCCAGCCTCAGTGCCCAGCCCAGCCCTGCCCCGAAGCCTGTCCCACTGGGAGATGAGTCGGGTGAGTCACCATCGTTAAAATGTTCTTCCAAGGTTACAAGGGGTGCAGGATGGTGGAAGCAGGGCTCTCTACACCTGGCGAGGCATCTGGGCATCGGATCTGCCCAGGTGCCGCCCCCTGTGTTCAAGGAAGCTCCTGGGGTGGTTCCAGGTGAGGGGTGAAGCCCACCAGGTGAGGCCAGGGGAGATGGCCTACCCGGGTCAGCCACCACTAGGGGCAGCACTCCACTTGTTCAGCCACCTGGGGCCCTGGGAGCAGATGTGAGCAAAGAACCGGTGGACGTGGGGAGTAGAAAAGGGTCAGAGCTGAACAGTTAGAAGGAAATTTCAAGAAAGTCAAAGGGCCAAAGAATGAAATCTGGAGAAACTTTAGTGCTAAAGAAGGTTAGGAGGTAAGCTCAGAACTTCCAGAATAGTTAGGGGCAAAGGCCTTAAGAGGACCAGTAACTGAACAGTGACTTCCGGGTGACCAGGAGGAGAGAGGCTTTCAGAGGCGGCTCAGCCCTCCCTTGTTCCACGTCAGGATTTCAAGCATCAGCACCTTTCACTGTCAGCAGCAGCTTCATGGGATGATGGTGGTGTGGGGTCTGGCGCCTTCTGACCAGGCCCTGGGCCTCAAGCCTGGACTCTTGGCTTGTCCTTGGTGCTGTGTATGGACCTGGGGCTGTCCTCTGAGCGGGGGCCTTTTAGAGACTCCCAGGTCTGAGGTGTCCATGACACTGGTGAAGACTGAGACTGGAAGGTCCTCTAGGACAGCACACGGAGAATAGCTGAGAGCATGAGCTCCGGAGCCAGGCTGCCTGCGCTGGAACCTGCAGGCAGGCTGCCTGTGGAACTTGGACCAGTTCCCGAAGCCCTGTATGCTTCACTTTCCCTTCAGTACCTACCTCTTAAGGTGGTTGTGAGAATTAAATGAGCTAATACATGTAAAGTGCCTGGCACACACTAGGTGGCGCGTGAGTGTCTGCTGACTCTATCGTGTGACTGTTACTCCTCTCCCACCCCACCCCATACCAGGCACAGGAGACGGAGGAGTTCCTGGACCCAGCTCCTGCCACCAACCAAGGACCCAGAAGAAGGGGGCGCTGGGCTCAGCCCGGTGTGGAGCTGAGTGTTCGCTCTATGCTGGACCTGAGGCAGCTGGAAACACTGGCCCCAGGTCCTCGGGGTCCTCACCAGGACTCTCCGGCCATGACCCCTTCAGGTCCTGGGAAGCACAGTCAGCAGGCCCCTGAAACCTCAAGCGTGAGCAAGGTGAGCCTGCTTTCCCCCAGCAGCCTAGAGATCTCCAGGCTGGCTGAGCCAGCCTTGGGCTGACAGCGGTGCCTGAGCGTTCATCCCGCGGTGGTTGCTCTGCCCCCGTGGGGCATGGGTAACCTGACCTGCAGAGTCAGGTGGGCTGGTGAGGCTGTGCCTCACTTTTCCCCTTGGGTGGAAAGGCAAGGGGTTGCCTTTGTCCTGGGTGGGGTTCCCTGGAGGGCTCATGATATGAAGTAGTGGCTGGACGTTGGCAGCCCAGAGTGCTAACGTGGTTCTTCCTGAGGCTCAAGAACACTGGTTGGAACCCAGCCTGGCTTTTTGCTATCTGCTCTCAGAATCAGATTCCCTCAAAGTTGGTGCCCACTGAATCCTCCTTGCTCCCCTGCACCTCCTCTCCTGGACCCTTGCTCACATCAGCAACCCCAGCGATGCCACTCTGTGTGTTTCCAGAATGAAAAGCTCCCCCGACCTCAGGCTTCCCAACCCTGTTCCTGCCCCCACATCATCCGATTGTTGTCCCAAGAGGAAGGGCTCTTTGCCCAAGATCTGGAGACTGCACCCATCGAAGATGGTATTGTCTACCCGGAGCCGGGTGACAGCCCCACCCTGGATACCAGGCAAGGGTCCCGCAGACTTCTGGGGCCATGCATACCCCTCTCTCACATCTTCCCTTCCCTCCCAGTATTCTGTACTTGGGTTGGGGGCTGGCTCCAGGCACCCGGCTTGCCCACCATTGCACCCCTGCCTCATCTCCAGTCCTGCTCATGGGGCAGGAGGAAGGCAGGAGTCCATGGGGCTGCTGCTCACCACTGCTCACCGCCTCTTCTTTCCCCTGCTGGCCTCTCTGGCAGTGAGTTCCAGGTGCAGGCACCAAGCCGAGGGACCCTGGGAAGAGTGTATGCAGACGGCAGGGGCTCAGAGAAGCATAGCCCTGATAGTGCATGCTCTGTGGACTTCAGCAGCAGCCGCCTTTCCAGCCCTGAGCACCCCAATGAAGGTGAGGCTGCAGCCCCAGGGAGGGCCAGGAGCACACCGGTGGGAGTGGAGGCTCCGGCGACAGACGGGTGCAGCGTGATGCTTCTCTCCCCCTCCTCCACATCCAGACTCTGAGAGCACGGAGCCCCTGAGTGTGGATGGCATTTCCTCAGACCTTGAAGAGCCAGCCGAGGGTGATGAGGAGGAAGAGGAAGACGAGGGGGGCACTGGTCCCTATGAGGTGCAGGAGGGCAGCCCCCATACCCCGGACCAGGAGCAGTTTCTAAAACAGCACTTTGAGACTCTGGCCAATGGGGCTGCTCCAGGTGTGGTCAGATTGGTCATTGCAATCCTCCCTTTTCTCCTTGCCCAGCAGAGAGGGAGGGTCCAAAGGCAGGCCATGCCTGGGGTGGCCTTTTAGGGGAGGCAGAGTCTGGAGCCAGGGCTTGCTTCAAGTCATGGTTTCTGTCACCCTGGCAGGGGGCCCAGTTCGGGTACCAGAGCGGACAGAATCTCGGAGCATCTCTTCCCGATTCCTGTTGCAAGTGCAGAGCCCCCCACTCAGGTACTCTCCCCACAGCACCTTGCTTTCCTACAAGGAGCCCAAGCTCTCCTGACCTCGCAGTGCTCCCAGTAGGGCCTGTCCTGCCCCAGGGCGGCCTGAGCCGTCTCCTCTCCAAGGCTCAGTCTTCCTTGCCCAGCAGTACTGCGCCCTCCAGCTTTGTCCTGGCTGACTTGGTGCCTGCCCTTCTCTCCCAGCCCCCCTCAGTGCTGTGAGACCTTCTCCCTGTCTTGTCAGGGAGCAGCCCTGAGCCTTTTCTGGGCCTTCTTCCACATTTCCTCCCTAGGGAACCGTCCCCATCTTCCTCAAGCCTGGCAGTGACGTCGAGACTGGCCCAGGGGCTGCAGGCTTCTGGTGAGCAGCCGAGAGGCAGTGGTGCCAATCCTCCAGGAGCACCCCCAGAGGCGGAGCCTTCCCCTGGAAACCCTGGCCCCCAGCAGACAGTTCCTGTGTTACTGCCGCGACGCCGTCTTAGCCCGGACAGTGGCTGGTCCCCCAAGAGAGTGGCGGCAGCCGGCCCCACAGGTGGACTCCAGAAAGCCCAGTCGGTGCAGAGTCTGGTACCACAGGGTGAGGCACCCAGGGGGCTCGGCTCCAGGGGTTGGGTGTGTGGAGCCCATGGGCACGCTCGAGGAAGGTGGCCTCATGGAGCCCTGACGTGTCACTGGGCTTGCCAGTCGGTGTCCGTTAGTGAGTGTGTAAGGGCGCAGCAGCTCCTAGGGAGCTGAGCCTTAGCGCCCGGGACGTCTTCCTCACCCCCTGACCCGTGTGTGTGTGTGTCTCCCTCTGCAGATGAGGCCCCTCCACCAGGCCTGTTGCTCTCACAGGAGATGGAAGCCCAGGGGTGCCTGTGCCCCTTGCCCAAAGCTGATCGCCGTCTGTCTCGGCCCCACTCGTACCAGAGCCCCACCACCAGTTCCATGGCCAAGATTGCCCGCAGCATCTCTGTTGGGGAAAACCTGGGTCTGGCTGCTGAACATCAAGCTCCTGCCCCCGTCCGCATCTCACCACTCAACAAGCTGGCCCTGCCCAGCCGGGCTCACCTGGTCCTGGATATCCCGAAGCCACTGCCTGATCGTCCCACCTTGGCCACCTTCTCACCTGCTACCAAGGGCCGGGCCCCTGGTGAGGCAGAACAGCCTGGCTGCCCAGTGGGGCTAGGAAAGACTCACAGTACAGCTGAGAGGCGGGCCTGTTCAGGGGAGGGTGCCACTCCCAAGCCTAGGACAGAGTGCCAGGCTCAGCCTGGCCCCAACAGCCCCTGTGCCCAGCAGCTGCCGGCCAGCAGCCTCCTCCGAGGCCCTGCAAACTTGCAGCCACCACCCCTTGAGAAGACTCCCAGCCCTGTGGAATGTGCCAGGCCAGGGGCAGCCCTGAGCCGGGACTCAGGTGTGCACCGCTCCCCAGCTCTCATCTCCCGCCCCATCCTCTGTCTCCCGTCTTGTCGGCCGCTCTCTGGCTCCATCTCATTTCTATGGGCCCAGCCTCTGGTGTTTCTCGTCCTGTCTGCTCCTGTTTCGGTTCGTAAGTCACACCCTGATGGTGAGACACTCCGGCTAACCTTTATGGCCTCTCTATAACCCACTTCCCCTTCATTGCCCTCTAGCCCCTGGGGCTGGAGCTGGCCCTCTCCTCTGGACCATGTTTCCTGTGTGGCATTGGGAGAGTGTTGAGAAGGAAGGAGGCCAGAGGAAGGGACTCAGGGCATGTGGTGCTAGACAGGGTGGGGGGTTGGGTTGGGGTAGGCCTCTCTTGCTCTGAGCGGCCCCTGGGTGGGCAGGCTGGAAAGGACAACTCTTCTGGG